>NC_136268.1:64527489-64679489 GCF_964187855.1 Myxine glutinosa | reverse complement strand
AAGTGGTTTTTCAACACTATCACAAGTGCAAAAAGTGTTTTTTCTACACTAATACAAGTGCAAAAAGTGTTTTCTCCACACTAATACAAGTGCGAAAAGATGTTTTTCAACACTACCACAAGTGCAAAAAGTGTTTTTTCCACACTAATACAAGTGCAAAAGTGGTTTCCTGCACCAACACAAGTGCGAAAAGTGGTTTTTCAACACTAACACAAGTGCGAAAAGTGGTTTTTCAACACTATCACAAGTGCAAAAAGTGTTTTTTCCACACTAATACAAGTGCAAAAGTGGTTTCCTGCACCAACACAAGTGCGAAAAGTGGTTTTTCAACACTAACACAAGTGCGAAAAGTGGTTTTCCAACACTAACACAAGTGCGAAAAGTGGTTTTTCAACACTATCACACGTGCAAAAAGTGTTTTTTCCACACTAATACAAGTGCAAAAGTGGTTGCCTGCACCAACACAAGTGCAAAAAGTGGTTTTTCAACACTAACACAAGTGCGAAAAGTGGTTTTTCAACATTAACACAAGTGCGAAAAGTGGTTTTTCCACACTTATACAAGTGCAAAAGGGGTTTCCTGCACCAACACAAGTGCGAAAAGTGGTTTTTCAACACTAACACAAGTGCGAAAAGTGGTTTTTCAACACTATCACAAGTGCAAAAAGTGTTTTTTCCACACTAATACAAGTGCAAAAGTGGTTTCCTGCACCAACACAAGTGCAAAAAGTGGTTTTTCAACACTAACACAAGTGCGAAAAGTGGTTTTTCCACACTAATACAAGTGAGAAAAGTGTTTTTTCCACACTAATACAAGTGCAAAAGTGGTTTCCTGCACCAACACAAGTGTGAAAAGTGGTTTTTCAACACTAACACAAGTGCGAAAAGTGGTTTTTCAACACTAACACAAGTGCGAAAAGTGGTTTTTCAACACTACAACAAGTGCAAAAAGTGTTTTTTCCACACTAATACAAGTGCAAAAGTGGTTTCCTGCACCAACACAAGTGCGGAAAGTGGTTTTTCAACACTAACACAAGTGCGAAAAGTGGATTTTCAACACTAACACAAGTGCGAAAAGTGGTTTTTCAACACTAACACAAGTGCGAAAAGTGTTTTTTCCACACTAATACAAGTGCAAAAAGTGTTTTTTCCACACTAATACAAGTGCAAAAGTGGTTTCCTGCACCAACACAAGTGCGGAAAGTGGTTTTTCAACACTAACACAAGTGCGAAAAGTGGATTTTCAACACTAACACAAGTGCGAAAAGTGGTTTTTCAACACTAACACAAGTGCGAAAAGTGTTTTTTCCACACTAATACAAGTGCAAAAGTGGTTTCCTGCACCAACACAAGTGCGAAAAGTGGTTTTTCAACACTAACACAAGTGCGAAAAGTGGTTTTTCAACACTAACACAAGTGCGAAAAGTGGTTTTTCAACACTATCACAAGTGCAAAAAGTGTTTTTTCCACACTAATACAAGTGCAAAAGTGGTTTCCTGCACCAACACAAGTGTGAAAAGTGGTTTTTCAACACTAACACAAGTGCGAAAAGTGGTTTTTCCACACTAATACAAGTGCAAAAGTGGTTTCCTGCACTAACACAAGTGCGAAAAGTGGTTTTTCAACACTAACACAAGTGCGAAAAGTGGTTTTTCAACACTATCACAAGAGCAAAAAGTGTTTTTTCCACACTAATACAAGTGCAAAAGTGGTTTCCTGCACCAACACAAGTGCGAAAAGTGGTTTTTCAACACTATCACAAGAGCAAAAAGTGTTTTTTCCACACTAATACAAGTGCGAAAAGTGGTTTTTCAACACTCACAAGTGCAAAAAGTGTTTTTTCCATACTAATACAAGTGCAAAAGTGGTTTCCTGCACCAACACAAGTGCGAAAAGTGGTTTTTCAACACTAACACAAGTGCAAAAAGTGTTTTTTCCACACTAATACAAGTGCAAATGTGGTTTCCTGCACCAACACAAGTGCGAAAAGTGGTTTTTCAACACTATCACAAGTGCAAAAAGTGTTTTTTCCACACTAATACAAGTGCAAAAGTGGTTTCCTGCACCAACACAACAGCGAAAAGTGGTTTTTCAACACTAACACAAGTGCGAAAAGAGGTTTTTCCACACTAATACAAGTGCAAAAGTGGTTTACTGCACCAACACAAGTGCGAAAAGTGGTTTTTCAACACTAACACAAGTGCGAAAAGTGGTTTTTCAACACTATCACAAGAGCAAAAAGTGTTTTTTCCACACTAATACAAGTGCAAAAGTGGTTTACTGCACCAACACAAGTGCGAAAAGTGATTTTTCAACACTAACACAAGTGCGAAAAGTGGTTTTTCAACACCAACACAAGTGCGAAAAGTGGTTTTTCAACACTAACACAAGTGCGAAAAGTGGTTTTTCAACACTATCACAAGTGCAAAAAGTGTTTTTTCTACACTAATACAAGTGCAAAAAGTGTTTTTTCCACACTAATACAAGTGCGAAAAGTGGTTTTTCAACACTATCACAAGTGCAAAAAGTGTTTTTTCCACACTAACACAAGTGCAAAAGTGGTTTCCTGCACCAACACAAGTGCAAAAAGTGGTTTTTCAACACTAACACAAGTGCGAAAAGTGGTTTTTCAAAACTATCACAAGTGCAAAAAGTGTTTTTTCCACACTAATACAAGTGCAAAAGTGGTTTCCTGCACCAACACAAGTGCGAAAAGTGGTTTTTCAACACTAACACAAGTGTGAAAAGTGGTTTTTCAACACTAACACAAGTGCAAAAAGTGGTTTTTCCACACTAATACAAGTGCAAAAGTGGTTTCCTGCACCAACACAAGTGCGAAAAGAGGTTTTTCAACACTAACACAAGTGCGAAAAGTGGTTTTTCAACACTAACACAAGTGCGAAAAGTGTTTCTTCCACACTAATACAAGTGCAAAAGTCGTTTCCTGCACCAACACAAGTGCGAAAAGTAGTTTTTCAACACTAACACAAGTGCGAAAAGTGGTTTTTCAACACTAACACAAGTGCGAAAAGTGGTTTTTCAACACTAACACAAGTGCGAAAAGTGGTTTTTCAACACTAACACAAGTGCAAAAAGTGGTTTTTCCACACTAATACAAGTGCAAAAGTGGTTTCCTGAACCAACACAAGTGCGAAAAGTGGTTTTTCAACACTAAAACAAGTGCGAAAAGTGGTTTTTCAACACTATCACAAGTGCAAAAAGTGTTTTTTCCACACTAATACAAGTGCAAAAGTGGTTTCCTGCACAAACACAAGTGCGAAAAGTGGTTTTTCAACACTAACACAAGTGCGAAAAGTGGTTTTTCAACACTAACACAAGTGCGAAAAGTGGTTTTCCACACTAATACAAGTGCAAAAGTGGTTTCCTGCACCAACACAAGTGCGAAAAGTGGTTTTTCAACACTAACACAAGTGCGAAAAGTGGTTTTTCAACACTAACACAAGTGCGAAAAGTGGTTTTTCAACACTATCACAAGTGCAAAAAGTGTTTTTTCCACACTAATACAAGTGCAAAAGTGGTTTCCTGCACCAACACAAGTGCGAAAAGTGGTTTTTCAACACTAACACAAGTGCGAAAAGTTGTTTTTCAACACTAGCACAAGTGCGAAAAGTGGGTTTTCAACACTAACACAAGTGCGAAAAGTGGTTTTCCACACTAATACAAGTGCAAAAGTGGTTTCCTGCACCAACACAAGTGCGAAAAGTGGTTTTTCAACACTAACACAAGTGCGAAAAGTGGTTTTTCAACACTATCACAAGTGCGAAAAGTGTTTTTTCCACACTAATACAAGTGCAAAAAGTGTTTTTTCTACACTAATACAAGTGCAAAAAGTGTTTTTTCCACACTAATACAAGTGCGAAAAGTGGTTTTTCAACACTATCACAAGTGCAAAAAGTGTTTTTTCCACACTAACACAAGTGCAAAAGTGGTTTCCTGCACCAACACAAGTGCAAAAAGTGGTTTTTCAACACTAACACAAGTGCGAAAAGTGGTTTTTCAAAACTATCACAAGTGCAAAAAGTGTTTTTTCCACACTAATACAAGTGCAAAAGTGGTTTCCTGCACCAACACAAGTGCGAAAAGTGGTTTTTCAACACTAACAAGTGTGAAAAGTGGTTTTTCAACACTAACACAAGTGCAAAAAGTGGTTTTTCCACACTAATACAAGTGCAAAAGTGGTTTCCTGCACCAACACAAGTGCGAAAAGAGGTTTTTCAACACTAACACAAGTGCGAAAAGTGGTTTTTCAACACTAACACAAGTGCGAAAAGTGTTTCTTCCACACTAATACAAGTGCAAAAGTCGTTTCCTGCACCAACACAAGTGCGAAAAGTAGTTTTTCAACACTAACACAAGTGCGAAAAGTGGTTTTTCAACACTAACACAAGTGCGAAAAGTGGTTTTTCAACACTAACACAAGTGCAAAAAGTGGTTTTTCCACACTAATACAAGTGCAAAAGTGGTTTCCTGAACCAACACAAGTGCGAAAAGTGGTTTTTCAACACTAAAACAAGTGCGAAAAGTGGTTTTTCAACACTATCACAAGTGCAAAAAGTGTTTTTTCCACACTAATACAAGTGCAAAAGTGGTTTCCTGCACAAACACAAGTGCGAAAAGTGGTTTTTCAACACTAACACAAGTGCGAAAAGTGGTTTTTCAACACTAACACAAGTGCGAAAAGTGGTTTTTCCACACTAATACAAGTGCAAAAGTGGTTTCCTGCACCAACACAAGTGCGAAAAGTGGTTTTTCAACACTAACACAAGTGCGAAAAGTGGTTTTTCAACACTAACACAAGTGCGAAAAGTGGTTTTTCAACACTATCACAAGTGCAAAAAGTGTTTTTTCCACACTAATACAAGTGCAAAAGTGGTTTCCTGCACCAACACAAGTGCGAAAAGTGGTTTTTCAACACTAACACAAGTGCGAAAAGTTGTTTTTCAACACTAGCACAAGTGCGAAAAGTGGGTTTTCAACACTAACACAAGTGCGAAAAGTGGTTTTCCACACTAATACAAGTGCAAAAGTGGTTTCCTGCACCAACACAAGTGCGAAAAGTGGTTTTTCAACACTAACACAAGTGCGAAAAGTGGTTTTTCAACACTATCACAAGTGCAAAAAGTGTTTTTTCCACACTAATACAAGTGCAAAAGTGGTTTTCCTGCACCAACACAAGTGCGAAAAGTGGTTTTTTAACACTAACACAAGTGCAAAAAGTAGTTTTTCAACACTAACACAAGTGCGAAAAGTGGTTTTTCAACACTAACACAAGTGCGAAAAGTGTTTTTCCACACTAATACAAGTGCAACAAATCTGTGCTTGAAGAATTTCGACAACCATGTGCGTACATGAGAAGTGCTGATGCTAACAAAGAAACTGTCAAACTTTGGACACATCGTGTGTGCACCAAACGAAAGTCTGGAGAAATCAACTGTGCTGGGTATGGTTGAGGAAGAGGCAGACCTTGTATATGTGCAGGAATGCTAGATGGATGGGTAAAGGCTGCAACCAGGCAGTCTCTTCCAGAGCTTCGGAAAGTAGTGCAGGATAGGGATGTTTGGGGAAATCTGATCATGAATGTCACCAGAAGTTGGAGAGGACTTGAACTACAGGGCGAGTCATAACTCCCAGGAGGCCAGGCCACGGGTTTTCGTTGCTTATACAAGATTTGTTTGTACCATGTAATTATACTGGGTTTTGTTTCAGATAATACAAATACATTAAATCAAGATGGCAGAGACACCAGTCCATTTGCAATGGATGAGAGGCTGGCAGCAGTGGTTTGGTACCACGAGAGGAGAAACACAAACAAGACGATGAAACAGGTGCAAGGTGACTTCGAGGAGCGTTTTGGAAATCCAGCAACATCAAAATGAAATCTTCATCTTTGGGGGAAAAGGCATTTCAGACTGGAATTTTACTCGACAGAAAGCACAGCGGACGCAGTGGCGGATCCAGGGGGGGTGCAGGGGTGCGCACCCCCCCCCCCCCCCCCCCTCTTCGATCCAGGATGAGGGTGCAGGCGGTGCGAATCTGCTGAACTGTTGGACCAGGGAAGAACACAAGGAACTGCAGAAACTTCCAAGAACGCACGAAATGCCGTTTCTGACGATCTTTTTTTTTTTTAATTCCTGGGATAGGACCCCCAGACCCCCCTTTACCCCACCCACCCCCCCCCCCCCAGCGCTATAGTTTCATGCCCCCCCCCCCCCCCGTCTTGAAATTCCTGGATCCGCCCCTGGGATGAGCACAAATTCGTGATTTGGCAATTCAAAACATTAAAACATCCGTTCACAGATCTCTTAAACAATCATCACGGAAACGTTCTGCAGAGTTGGGTGTTTTGTATTCGTCGAACAATGAAAGATCTTCACATGAACCATTTAAACCACCTGTCATTTGTGAATTGTCAGATGCAATGATGAAACAGGTTGACAGCTTGGGACAATGGCGGACATCATACGGATGCACGTGATGTCAAAGGAGGTATTGCAATCGTTGTGTTACTGTAATATGATGTTATTACTCCTGTTATTATGTATTACTGTAATGTGTTATTACTCCTGGGACTTATGACTCAGCCCTGTAGATAACTAGATATATTTTATTGAGACACACTGTAGATGTACTAGTGGGGCTTGCAGATGTCAGGCAGTTATTGTGGGCTGGAGGTTGTACATGAATTGCATGCAAAAGCATGAGATATTCGTGAAATTAGACATAAATTGCAATGACATCTGGAATTTGATTTGTGTTCAGAGACCCCACTCAAACTATAGACTTTATCAACTGGAGGTTGAGAAATGTGTGCAAACCGCCGTGGCGGGTAAAGCGAAGGCGACATTTTGGACATTAGGCTTTCATTGGAGCACGAGAGGGCATGTGGGATTTGATCCTGGGATCCCAGCATCCTGAACCATGGTCTTTACAAAAGAACACCAAACAGACCATATGTATTACGGAGAAGCTGTTACCCATATGGATTAGTGGCAGGACAGAGCGACACTAACAGCCTTCACGAGAAAGACTAGTTCCTTCATTATACAAATGTATTATGGGTTAAAAACGGTTAAATTTATTCATAGAGTGCATTTGTGATGTCTACTTTACTGTAAATCATTTTGATGTCCTGGTGCAAAGAGGGAATGGCAAAGACTGTGAGAAGAGTGAAATTGGTGGAAGGTGGGAAAATGGGGAATGGTCATGGGTTGGACACATTTGCTGCTTTCTTGCCATCATGAAAAGGCCGCACAGAGACCAATATTTTCACTTTCTTTTTTTCTTTTTCTTTTTTGTACACAAGATCGAGGCTCGTGTAAGAGCTAACATTAATGACAAAAAAAACAAACGGACATAGAAGACAAAATAAAGGGAGCGGGAGACAAGATGGGGACAGAGGGGGAAGCACACAAGTACGACATTTGAAAGCAGGGACATCGGGAGATTTTTGGGAGGGAGAGGGCTTGGGGGTAGGAGGCGTTGGAGAGGTTTAAAAAAAACACATGGACACAGTTAGGACTTCCAGAAAAGAAGTTGGTATTTCAAAAAAGTGGATCTGGGATGAATTAACGGGGGTAGAAAAGATCAAGGTTTTGGATGGGGGAAGATAAGAGATGGTGGTGAACAGCTGTTTTAAAGATCTGGAGGGAGGAGTGGGATTGAAGAGAGTGAGGGAGTTTGTTCCAGAGGCGGGAGAAAAGAGGAATGAAGGAGTGAAGGTGTTTCTCAGGTGTTTACTGAACTCACCCTAGACATGTAGGGCTGAATTTCACGAAGGGTGGTTAAGAGTTATACGCGTGTAGAATCCCAAATCGTGCGATGATCACCCGTTCAAAGTTAATCGCCTATCGCTGAAGAGTGATTATCTAATGCGTGAACAAAACTTAATCACAAACGTTTAAATAACAAAGAGACTTTTACACGTCGGTGAGGACATGTTTAAGAGCTTGAAGCAAAGCATTGCCCGGATTATAATTGGTAGTTTACATGGGATGGTGAATATGGATGCATTAGGAGTGCTTGAATTAGCTCAAGAGGAGGCAGAAGAGGTTAGGGATGGAGCAGTTCACCGCTGTGCATTGAGAATCTTTGAGGATAGATGCAATCCTCTGGGTAATTATGACAATATCAAATTTGTCTGGAGTTACAGACTCTCGAAGGGATCATTTCATTGGCTGCTGAACCTAATGTGTAAGATGACCTGGATCAACCTACGATGAGATGAGGAACAATGCACTGAATCCCCTCCAACAATTATTATATGTGGTGCTTTGAGTCTACGCAACTGTGTAGGTGCATCATTTCAATTATATGTACGAGATATGTGTGATGTTTCATCGGCTACGGTAATCAGCTGTTTAGATGCCCTCAACTAAACAATTATATGTACGAGATATGTTTATTAGTTAGATGTAGGATTAGTTGTAGGAGGCCCAACAGTTCAATCTTGATTTCATCAGACCACATAATCGTGTTTCTTACAGTCTAAGAGTCCCTTAGGTGCTTTTTTGCAAACTCCAAGCAGGCTTTCGTGTGTCTTACATTGAGGAGAGGCTTCCGTCTGGCCACTCTGTCATAAACCCAGATCGGTGGAGTGTTGCAGTGATGGTTGTCCTTCTGGAAGTTTCTCCCATCTCCACACAGGATCTCTGGAGCTCAGCCAGTGACCATCGGGGTCTTGGTCACCTCTCTTACCAAGGCGCTCCTCCCCCGATTGCTCAGTTTGGCCGGGCGGCCAGCTCGAGGAAGAGTCCTGGTTGTTCCAAACTTCTTCCATTTAAGAATTATGGAGGCCACTGTGCTCTTGGGAACCTTCAATGCAGCAGAGATTTTTTTGTAGGCTTCCCCAGATCTGTGCCTCGACACAATCCTGTCTCTGAGCTCTGAGGGCAGTTCCTTCGACCTCGTGGCTTGGTTTTTGCTCTGATATGCATTGTCAGCTGTGAGACCTTATATAGACAGGTGTGTGCCTTTCCAAATCATGTCCAATCAATTGAATTTACCACAGGTGGACTCCAATCAAGGTGTAGAAACATCTCAAAGATGATCAAGAGAAATGGGAGGCACTTGAGCTAAATTTAAATTGTCATACCAAAGGGTCTGAATACTTATGTCAATGTGATATTTCAGTTTTTTCTTTTTAATAAATTTACAAAAAACTTTCTAAAATCCTGTTTTCTCTTTGTCATTATGGGGTATTGAGTGTAGATTGATGAGGGAAAAAATGAATTTAAACGATTTCAGCATAAGGCTGCAACATAACAAAATGTGAAAAAAGTGAAGGGGTCTGAATACTTTCTGAATGCACTGTATATGTGTGTGTGTGTGTGTGTGTGTGTGTGTGTGTGTGTGTGTGTGTGTGTGTGTGTGTGTGTGTGTGTGTGTGTGTGTGTGTGTGTGTGTGTGTGTGTGTGTTTAAGTGAATTAGATGCTCCGCTGAGACTTTGCTTCGTTAAGTGTTATTTTCTTGTTTACAATTGAGTATGCAAGCTGAGTGATGTTGTTGATTTTAATAAGCCACTGAGTATTCATGTCATATTTAATACTTACAACGTGTTTAATTCTCCATCTTTTTGCATAAATATTACAATGTATATTTTAAATAATTAATTTGGTAGTAATTAGAATAACAAATATCCCTGAATTATTCTTAATGGGAGGATCCTTGTGCTGTTAAACATTGACATTCTTTAATTACCAGTTCAATCCAAAACCACCTGGGACTTCCTGATTAAACTGAGGAAGAATAATTATTATTGAAAGTAGAAGCATCAAAAATGAAAACATAATCGAGATTTATTGAAGGAATTTTCCTTTACCGTTGGGCTTGCTGTACTGAGTGGCAAGTGCTCAGGGATTGACCCCATCTGAGACTGTTGAAGAGGAAATAAGCGATCATGTCCATCTTGACATCATTGTGGCTCCACAAAAATACCAGATCAACTAGTAGCGGATTTATCCATTTTGGGATATAGTCCAGACCGGTACAGAGACAAAACAAGTCACTGAAAATTGAACTAGAACACCACTCGGTATAGCGCACACCTCCGCCAGGCTGAACGGTTTTTTTTTTTTTTTTTTTGTTTTTTGTATACAAGATCGAGGCTCGTGAAAGAGCGAAAACTCGGCTGAACGGTTTATGTTTTGTATCCCACTAAGAGGTCGGATCTAGATTCGGACCTGAACCAAAATCTAATCGCCTTGTTCTTAGCGACTAACCAACTTATCCACCAAGTTTTGTCATAACCCGTCCAAAACTTTTTAAAATATCGTGCGAAATTGTTTTGGTCCTATCGCGCAAATATGAAGAATCACTTTTTTTTTTAAATTGTATCCGGATCCGAATCTTCACGAAAATTTAATCAATTCGTCCTTGTCAGGCACCCAACCTGTCCACCAAGTTTCGTTCAAATCCGTCCACAACTTTTTGAGATATCGTGTTTTTATCGGTTTTTGCCCTGCCTCTCAATGGTGAAGAATCACTTAAAATTTTCTCAGATCCAGATTTGGATCTTCCCAAAATTGAATCAATTATTCCTTGTGACATACCCAGCATCTCCACAAAAATTCGTTCAAATCCGTCCACAACTTTTTGAGATATCCTTTTCATAAACAGACTTACAGTGGTGTAAGACATACTCCCTTCACCTTTGGTGGTGGAGGTAATTAACTGATTGTTTTAATGCTTTAAAAAACATGATTATGTTCTGAACATTTTTAGTGAAGTGTGCGGTTTCGTCCACAAAGCGATGTTCCTCATCAGCTCTCTTTTGTACAAATGTCCAGGGAACCAGAGATGCTGCACAGTAACCACTCAAAGCTTGTATTCAAGAACTGCACCTGAATGCAATGGCCTACTGCCTACCTTTCCGAACGATGCTGTGGGATATCATTTCTAAGCAAATTCGGACATGTGGTTCACCATACCAGTTTAAGATTACTCAGGGGTAGCGCCATTGCTTTTGAGCCCTCTCCTGGGTCTGACCATAACTTCATTAACGTGTCCACATTACCTCGTTAACATCTCCACCATTACTTCGTTAACGGCCCCAATTACTTCCACCTTCTTGAAGGGTCGGTCGGCCAGGGAAGGTTTTTGGCCTCAGTCTTTCATGAACCGGCTGCCCAAGACTGAATATGATTTAAGAAGGAATTTTTAATTGGATTATGGTGCTGGAGATGACTCGCCTACTTTCCCCAAAATACACTGTGGGATCCTCAACGTCCATCAACTAACGCCGGCAGATGTGACTCCCAGGTTAATGTCCGTCCGAGGTATACATTCATGTCTGTTAAGTTTATCCCCCTTTACCTGATTCAAAATGTGGTCAGTGGATTGTACCATGACAAAAAAGGGAGAGTTTTTTTTTTTGTATACAAGATCGAGGCTCGTGTAAGAGCTAACGTCAATCACAAAAAACAAACGGATACATAAAAAAACATACAATAAAGGCAGCAGGATACAAGATGGGGAGAGAGAGGGAAGCACACAAGTACAACAGCAGAGAACAGGGAGACATCGGGAGATCTGTGGGAGGGAAAGGGCTTGGGGGGGGGAGGCATGGGAAGGGGGGGGGGGGATTGAATTCCTACCGAATGTAGGAATTCTAACGCCGGCAGATAGAATTCTACCGAATTCAATCCGTTACACTATTCACCCTCCTGTTTGTAATGATACAATTCACAACTCCCAGTTGCTCCCTGCTTCCAATGCTCTGTTCAATGCTCTGCTCTCAATGCTCCCAAAGCATACTCCCAATAATCAGCAATGTCATGGAATCGATCATCGCTTCTGACATAAAATCCTTCCTCTTCTCCAATGGCTTGATCTCTGATCATCAATTTGGATTCAGACCAGGTCATTCTACTCTGGACATGTTGCTTCTGCTGTCTCAACAATGGATGGAGGTCCTCAATGCCAAACAGGAAATCAGAGCTGTCTCACTTGACATATCACGTGCCTTCGATAAGGTCTGGCACTCAGCTCTGCTCACCAAACTCTCCTCCTATGGTATCCATGGAAATCTCCACGCATGGTTTGTGAACTTCCTCTCTGGTCGTCATCAACGTGTGGCCCTCAGTGGTTTTCTCTCATCTCCCCTTCCTGTTCAGGCTGGAGTTCCCCAAGGCAGTGTTCTGCGCCCTGTGCTTTTTCTGGTCTTCATCAATGATCTCTCAGATCTCTGAAAAATCCTCTCTATCTCTTTGCTGATGACTCCACTCTCTGCCGCTCCATTCCTCATCCCTAAGATCGGCAGTCTGCTGCAGACCTGGACAAAATCACAGACTGGTCAATCAAGTGGAACATGTCTTTCAATCCTGAAGTGGAACATGTCTTTCAATTTCAAGATAACCCTCCCATCTACTTTCTCAACAATCCTCTCCAAAAGTTCTGTCACTCAAGCTTTTGGGTCTCACTATCTGCCATGATCTTTCCTGGGAAAACCACATTTCCAAGCTGGCCTCCAAAGCCAGTCGTCAACTGGGCATCCTCCGTCGTGCGAAGTCCTTCCTTGGCACACCTGAGCTCCTCATCACATACAAGGCTTTCATCCGCAGCTCAATGTAATACTGTTCTCCCCTCTGGGCCGGTGCTCCTGCCTCACACCTAGCTCGGCTTCACGCTGTTAAAACCAAAGCTTTCAGAATCATTGGAATCTCCCGCGATGAAGCTAACTCCGAGGGCCTTTCACTGACTCACCGCAGGTAGGTTGGTGGTCTTTCTGTCTTCTACCGACTCCTCTCTGGCCTTGCTCCCCCAGCTCTGTCTGTGCTATGTCCCCCAAATATTCCTACAGGTCTGCCTGCAACCCTCTTATGGTTAAACTGCCAAAATCAAGACTCTCTGCTCACCTTCACTCTTTCATTCCTCTTTACTCCCACCTCTGGAACCAACTCCCTCACTCTCTTCAATCCCACTCCTCCCTCCAGGTCTTTAAAACAGCTGTTCACCACCATCTCTTATCTTCCCCCATCCAAAACCTTGATCTTTTCTACCCCAGTTAATTCACCCCAGATCCAATTTTTTGAAGTACCGACTTCTTACCTGGAAGTCTAGCAGTGTCCATATGTTTTATACCTCTCCCCCCCCCCCTTCCCATGCCTCCTCCCTCCAAGCCCCCTCCCTCCCACAGATCTCCCGATTTCCCTGCTCTCAAATGTTGTACCTGTGTGCTTCTCTCTCGCTCCCCATCTTGTCTCCCGCTCCCTTTATCCCTTTATCATATATATTATATATATTATTTCTGTCTTTTTGTGATCAATGTTGGCTCGAACACGAGCCTCGATCTTGTATACAAAAAAACTCCCCCTTTTTTATGTCTCTGCCGACGAAGTCGCTGGAAGCATTATGTTTTCAGGTTGTCTGTTTCAGGTATGACGAACTTTTCGTCTGTCTTTCCATGCATCCGTCCGTGTGTCCATGATAGGTTTTCGTTACCGCGATAACTTGATAACTGCTGAAGGGATCCATGTCAAATTTGTTACAGGTATGTGCAATGATGTAAAGATAAACTGATTAGATTTTGGGGTCATGAGGTCAAAGGTCAGCGGTCATGAGGTCAAAGGTCAGCGGTCATGTTAGGTAAAAATCCTGTTACCGTGATAACTTGCGAACCAGTGATGGGATTTTGACCAAAGTTGGTGAAAGTACGTATTACTATTGAATGATCTGATTTGATTCTGGGGTCAAAAGGTCAAAGCTCAGAGTCTTTCGTTACCGCGATAACTTAAGGAAGGCTGAAGGGACATACATCAAACTTGGTGCAAGTGTGTGTAATGACGCAAAGATTAACTTATTAGATTATGGGGTGAAGAGGTCAAAGGTCAGTGGTCCCATTAGGTAAAAATCCTGTTATCTCTCTAACTTGTGAACCAGTGATGGGATTTTGACAAAACTTGGTACAGGTATATATTATGATGGAAATATTAACTGATTACACATCTGCATTAAGCGGTCAAAGGTCGGAGGTCATGTTAGGTAGAAATGTGATACTTGAGAACAGCTGAAGGGATTTCATTCAAACTTGGTACTAGTACGTGTAATGATGGAATAATGTGGGAGGAGGCATATCGGTCGACTTTGCGACGTCGAAGAGTGCAGTTGTTATTTGTAATGCTACACTCCACACTTTGAATCGGGTAACTAACTACCTAAAGGGTGCTAACTTCACGGACTCCATACATTCATGAATTGCCCTGCATGTGATCAAACACCAGGATGACCGTTTATAGTCAGGTTGCGAATCTAACACAGATGGGACAGCTCAAAAGTGAGTCCGCACCAGCCTGTGGGATATGGGTCTTTGTTATGTAGATGCCCAACATGCTATTTTTTATTTTAATACGCCATTATCTTCCCTTTTCACAACGTGCTGCCATATGGAAGGCTGTTGTAAAGGTTTCAGCAGTCCTTCATAGTCCAACACACAATTCGTCAATAGAGGTCGACATGATTGCTGTGGCGCTTTCAGAAAGCTCAAATGAGACATGCCTGACAAAGAGGATCTTGTCCCTGAGAGATTCCAGCTGTCAGAATAACAGGGATAGAGTGCATGGCATCTCAGCACTGACAGGCCCCGGATCTATGACGAAATGTACACCCCAGGGAATCTGCGCTGTTGCTGTTTGACGTCATAATTTGAGTCTGTCGCTGTCAGATTGAGTGTACATTACGTTATTCATTTGTAAGTGGATCATTTGCATGACGTTAAACTTGTAATCCATGTAATCAACAATTCCAGGTCAAGTGAAAATTGTTGTGGAGGTTAACTTTACACTTCTCGATCATGAGATTGATATTGTTGCTTCATTTCTAATTTCCGTTTCTACCTCTGCCACCGAAGGTGGATGGAGGTTATGTTTTCATCCCTGTCTGTTTGTGAACAGGATATCCCAAAATTAAGGATGGATACCGACGAAACTTGGTGGACAGGTTTGGTGTGGGAGACGGAAGAACGAATTAAATTTTGGTGAAGATTTGAATCCAGATCCGATAATTTTAAAGTGATTCTTCAACATGTAGTGATATGGCTTAAACCGATATATCGCACGATATCTCCAAAGGTAGCACAATATCTCATTGTTGTTTAGAGTCAACAATGAACCATACACCACTACAATCTAGTAACTCTGCAGTCACGACAAAGGAATTGCAGTTATGATTATATTTACTATATTATTATGAACGTTTTTAATTATTACTAGTCGAAAACCCCGTCAAAAATGACGTGTTGGAGCAGTTTATTCGACGGTACAGCATCGTGAGAATGCCAAAGTCTCAAGCCGAAGCCTGACGAATTGTTGGGTCCTCGGGGTATTTTGTGTCCTCGGTGTCTTTTGTGTCATGTGGGTCAACAATAGCCACGTCTATCCCAAACCCTCCTCCCTGCTCTTTGGGGTCTTTAAGGGTCTTTGCGGTATTTGGGGTCTTTGGCGTATTTTGGGTCTTTGGGGTCTTTTGGTTCCTCGGGGTCTTTTGGGTCTTTAAGGGTACAAGTCTTTCAGGTCTTTAAGGGTACTTTAAAGTCTTTAAGGACTTTAAAGGTCTTTTAAGGTCTTTAAAACCTCTAAAAACCTCTCTAAAACACCTCTCTCCCTTAAACCTCTCTAACCTCCTCTAAACCTTTAATCCTCTAAAGTCTAATCTCTCCTCTAAACCTCTCTAAAACCTTAAAAGTTTAAGGTCTTTAAAGGTCTTTAAAGAAAGAAAGTCTTTAAGATCTTTAAGGACTTTAAAGGTCTTTTAAGATCTTTAAGGACTTTAAAGTCTTTTAAGGGTCTTTAAGGGTACTTTAAGGGTCTTTAAGGGTTTGTCAAGGTCAAGTAGTTCAGGTTACAATTGTGGGTGGCATCAGGTCAGCTGTCCAACCAATGGGTGAAGAGCGGACATACATACATAAATACATACATACTGTATGGTTCATGAATCAATGATAAATCTGTGTAACCGCAGAAGTAAGGAATTAGCCTCGGTTTTTTTAATAGTAATATCATTTTCCTAATAATGATACTATAGTAAATCTAATCGTAACACTAATCCCTTTGTAGTGACTGCAAAGTTACTGGAGGTTAAAATATATCATCATCTATATATTAAAGTAGCGGCAGTTTTGTGTCCGGCCGTCACGCTGCGTCATTATGTCTATCTTCAACTAAAGTATCAAACAAGCCCGGCTACGCCGCTGTTAGACTGTCTGTCTTGTTTTTGTATACAACGTTTTTTGTATTGTGGAGGAGCTACAACATAGAACGGGTCAGGACGTAACAGAACAAAAGGAACAGTAGGCGAAGGAAGGGGAGTGGGGAGAAAATCGAGTGAGACAAGTAAGGGATGTGGGGAACAATGAGGGATGGGAGTGGATACTGGGGGGGAAAAGACATGTTACAGAGGCAAACTCTCAGGAAGGAAAAACTGGAAACTTGGAAGGAGGAAGGCTTGGTGGGGGGTTAGCGATGGTATAAAATATCGTGGTTTTGGATCGGGGATGATCTGAGATGGTGGTGAACAGCTGTCTTTAAGCACTTGAGGAAAGAATGAGATTGAACAGAATGTGGAAGTTGGTTCTACAGCCGGGAAAAAGAGCAACAAATGAGTGGAGATGAGCAACGTGATTGTAAATTTGGGGAGTTTCACTAGAAGGGGGTTGATGGTGGTGGTGGACTGTATGTGCACCTGGTGATTGGGGGGGACAAAGCACAGAAAGAGCCGGGGGTGCAAGGTCAGAAAGGAGGTGGTACAAGACAAAGAGACCATCGACCTGTCTGCGACGGAAAAGTTATGGAAGTTAGTAAGGTGAGGGTCCTTCACTCAGAGAGTAGTTAATGCATGGAATGGTCTCCATGGAAAGGGAAGTGACAGCACAAACAGTCGATAGGTTCAAATTAGAATTAGATCAGTTGCTAGAAGCATTTGTGATGGCGGAGTGCATGGATATTGGCAGGAATGATTGGTAACTGAGGTATGAATCAGTGATTGTACAGTGTACCTGTGTCATGACTGTGTTGCGTCTGTGAGAGAATCTCATAAAAAGGTGAATGAAATGTCTGTGTTTGTTCATTCCCTTCCCTACAACTGTGTTCACTGCCCCCTGCTCCCTCCCCCAAACAAAATTAATTATCATTTTGTAAGTTTTTTATTATAATAATAATAATCATACATATTCTGCCATATTATTTACATCCAGTGCCCTCCAGTATTGGAACAGTCAAGTTAAATTGATTATATTGCTATATACTCATTAAATTTGTATTTGAGATCAGAAGATGAATATGAGGCAAGATTCAGAAGACGCGCTTTTATATCTTGGTATTTCTATTCATATATGTTTTACCATTGCAGAACAATAGCACTTTTTATGTTCAGTCATCCCATTTTAGGTATCAACAAGTTCACCGAAATTCATCACCATCACCTGTCCAATTCACAATCCCACTAGATGTGCAGAAATCCTGTAGCATTGAAACTCTCATGTGACCATATGCAGGTGAATTGTGCCAATAAACGACCTGAAACCAATTATCTTAGTACCGTGAAATGGGGTGAATAGGGACAGCAAGGTGAATAGGGACACAAACTGAAAAAAAGTTCAGAAACTTTTTTCGTTGAAAATTGATAACCATACTGATTTGTTGATATTTGGGTTGAAAGTGTTCTCTAGTTTTTAAAAAAAAAAGCAACTTATAGTCCCTATTAACCCCATATATGGGTTAAATAGGAATAAATAGGATTTTTATGGCTGTCCCTATTCATCCCGTTTTACGGGTGAATAGGGACAGTCACTAATACAAAAAAATAATAATCAAGAAACAATCCTGAGTTTCCAACTTATTGCTAAATTGATAGCTCAGCTGGATGCACATAATATGCACCCATAGTATAAACCACGGTGCCAATGAAAAAAAATATGGGATAAAAAGTCTCTCCAAACTGTCCCTATTTCTTGATTTATTTTTTTTTCTATTAGTGACTGTCCCTATGTACTGTCCCTATGAATATATAGGCCTACACATCGTTATAAGTAAATATTGATGGATGTTTTCTTTCCAATGGCATGAGATTCCCAGAAGTTCTCGGACAAAGACATGGGTTTTATGGTCCCTGCAGGGGCGGATCCAGGAATTTCAAGACGGGGGGGGGGGGGTGCATGAAACTATAGCGCTGGGGTGGGATAAAGGGGGGTCCGGGGGTCCTCCCCCAGGAAACTTTTAAAAATCGATCGTCAGGAATGACACATCGTGCGTTCTTGGAAGTTTCTGCAGTTCCTTGTGTTCTTCCCTGGTCCAACAGTTCAGCAGATTCGCACCGCCTGCACCCTCATCCTGGATCGAAGGGGAGGGTGCGCACCCCCTGCACCCCCGATCCGCCCCTGCCCTGATCGAGCCGTTTACGAGAAAAGTCAGTTGTTATTTGAGCGGTGTATAGACAACAGACTGCTGCCTCAATCGCTGAGACCTATCTTCACAAGGCCGGTGATGCCTATCGGGTCAAAATCGTTTTAACTGTCGCTTTTGTCATTCGATATTAAAGGGAAAACTTACAAGGAGGGCTAATTGTGAATATGACAGCTCCAAGACTCGAAGATGTATTTGGCTTTGCATATCACCAAAATGTTGGCTGTATGATTTTTCATCAGGTTGAAATTGTGGGTGGAGTCAGGCAAGCTGTCCAACCAATGGGTGGAATGGAATGTTACACACAGACAGACGGATGGAGGAACAAGCGTATTATTATATAGACGAGCAGGGACCAGTAGGAAAGACGAGGTAAGAAAGCATGAGGTGAGGAAAGCGTGTGATTTGTATATATCTTTAGAACACATATACTGTGGTTATATAGTACACGTGCTGGCCAGGTTCAACATGATGGATGCAAAGGCAGCGCACTTACCTCCAAGCTGTCTAACCTGGGCTCGAATCTTGACCTGGAGTTCTGTAGGCAGGTTGAGGCATCAACTTGTGTGCCACTCTTTGGATGGACGTTAAGCCAGTGGGAATAATTAGGGCTGTTAAAGAAGAACTGGACTGGGCACATAGCAAGAACAAACAACAAGAATTGCAAAATGACAACATAGAGAAGGTCCTGAAAGAAGCAAAGGTAGATAAAAGATCAGATCAGAGATGGAATTGAAAACAATCTGACTGAAGGCAATCTTTGATCACTCTACATTTGAAAAAGCCCTCCACAAGTGTGTCCACTCTCAGGAGAGGCAGAAAAATAAGCTGGCTAACCTCAAGATTGAACTTTCCAGCTTATCTCCCTAAAAACTTGGTGGTGCCTTATTTAGTTTGTCTCTGGTGTGTGTTCCTCCTCCATCCATTTCCTCTCTTCAAATGGCATCACTGAACTCTGTATTTTGCACCTGAGAAGTCATAATTTTTTTTGCGGCCTATCTTCGAAATTTTTAGATTTCAAATTTTCTTCTGAATTTCAAAGAGATATGGCCTATCTTGCATCTAAGAACAAAATCGGTCGATACATCTCCGAGATTGGTTGCAGACGGACGGACAGACGAGATCCAATCCATAAACCACCATTTCAGACTAAGTCCAACGGGGGCTAATAAAGTGTCACCCAGTCTGGTTGTGATGTGTAAATATCAAAGATAAACCCTGGCCTGGAGAACAGCTTGTAACAGTTAGATACTCCTGGGATGATTTTTCCACATTATTCTCCAAGGTTAATCTTCTTGAAAGTTCAGTCACTCAAACTCCTGGGTTCCACTATCAGCCATGATCTTTCTTGGACAAGCAACATTTCTAAGTTGGCCTTCACAAATTCAGTCACTGACTGGACATCCTCCGTTGAACAAAGTCATTCCTTGGCACACCTGAACGTTTATCTACCTACAAAGCCTTCATCCGCAGCTTAATGGAGTACTGCTTTCCCCTCTGAGCTGGCATCCCTGCCTCGTATCTTCCTCAGCTTGATGCCATGGAAACCAAGGCCTTCATGTTATTGGAATCTCTAGCGATGAAGCTGAGTCTATCACTTTCCGATTGCAGACAGGTCGGTGGTCTCTCTGTTTTACACCACCTCCTGTCTTGTCTTGCTCTTTGCCTGCTTTATGCCCCCCTGCCCTTTCTCCCTAAGGTTTCCACTAGGGGCACACGGTCCACCAGCATCTCCCTTCTGGTGAAACTCCCAAATTCCAGGATGACTGCTCACCTCCCCTCATTCATTCCAATTTTTTCCTACCTGTGGAAGCAACTTCTTCTTCTGTCTCTTGTTATGGATTCGTCACTTCCGTCGTTGTGGTTTTCATCCACTGTAAGCAATTTTGGTTCCATGTACTATTATTGTTATCGTTTAAGTGAAATGGAGATAACTGTTTTCAAAAGGTGAAAAATTAGTGTTTTAAAAGAAACCGGAAACCGGATTGGGAGAAACCGGAAGAAGAAGAGGAGGAAGCAAAAAGCGGAGAAAAGAGAGGTCGGGAAGAAAAAGCTGAGCTGCTTTGAGGTCTCGAGGAGACGCTGGCGAACGTGGGTCACGAGCGAACTTTGGTTTTCCCGGGAAAGGGATTCCTGTGACAGAGTCGTGATCGCAGGGACAGATAAACCTGCGTGTCGGGTTTTGCGGTTGATTCCGGAGAGAATCGTTGTGGGAGAGCAGGTACACCCCCATTACGGGCCCGCCCGCCATTTCACATCGCTCCCGCCATTTCGCATCGCTCCAGCTTTTTCACCTCGCTCCAGCCATTTCACCGCACCCAGCCGTTAGCCTGGCTTGCGTGTGTTACGTGGATTTCGAGTGGGAATTTGTGGTTCTCCGTTTGGGAGCCGTTGAACGTTCATACCCGAAGGTGTGATTGATGATCCCAGTCACCTTTTGAGTGCACCTTTTCGCCTCTTTGGCAGCGTTGACTGTCAGCTGACCTGGATTCTGGTCTCGATACGACCTTTTTCTTGCGATCACCGGAGCGTGGATCGACTTTGGCTTGGTGCCGGGACAGAGACTTTGGGGAATGTTCTTTTCGCTCACTTGGAGCACAGTGAGTTATTGAGTAAGAAACTGATGGTACCATCATAGGAATTATATGGTATTTTGGTTGTGCAATTGAAAGAATATTGTACTTGTGCTGTTATTCTTGTGTGACATTAATACAATACTTGTTTTTTGGTAACAATTGGTTGGTGTGGTTTCACCATTGGTCATTGACACACATAATAACACATCTTTCTGCCGTGACTCCTTTCGGGGCTCGGAGGTACACCGTGACCGGGGTTTGGGGAGGAGCACGTAACTCTCCCATCTCATTCTTTCCTCCAGGGCTTCAACACAGCTGCTCACCACCATCCCAGATCATCCCCCATCCACAACCATGATCTTTTCTATCCCCGTTAATTCCTTCTTAACCCTTTCCAAGTTTCCATTTTTTTAGTTCCTGAGAGTTTGCAACTGCATCCATATTTTTGACGCCCTGTTTCCTCGGCTACCCTTCATTCTTCCCCACATCCCTTATATCTCCAAGTCTCCCTCTATTTTGTCCATCAATCCTGCTGCTGGTGTTTCCCCCCACTCTTCTACTGTTCCTTTTGTTCTGTCACATCCTGATCTCTTCTGTGTTCAAGCTCCTCTATGAGCCTCGACATTGTATACAACAAAGTTCTGCGTAAGTATGCAAGAATCCATTGATGTGAGCAAAGTTTGCATGTTCTCTGTGGAAAAAGCAGAACAACACAAGTATCCAGAATTTGGTTTAATAATTTAAGCCTGTACAACTGAAGTGCAGAAATGAATGTTAGCAATTTCTAAAGTCTCAACAGCAATTATACGAACGAACTCTCAATTATGTTGGCACACATCTGAACCATCTGCAATACATTTATGTTCGAGCCAATTTCTTGTTTGCACCTGCAATTTGAAACACAAATAGTTCTCCACAAGGATAATATGACATTGTCCCTGACTAAAGACCATGTTTGTGAGGCCACTAGTTGAAAAAACAAATAACACTGTCCAATTTGGCACATGAGGCAATTCAATCCAACAGAAGCTGCCCAGTGCTTGCTGAGTGGGTGAGACGTTCCTTTGGGCTATCTTAAAGTGACGTACAAAACTTTCCATAAAAAGCTGAGAATTACTCGATATGAGCATTGTTAAATTATTCACTTCACACCCTTGGGTATCAAAAGGAATCCTCCTTAAATTGCAAAAGCAACTTCCGTGAGTTTCCCACGATTAACCAAAATGCATGTGAAGTCACATTTCTCATCCGATCATGGATTGGTTTGATCATGCAACATGAACGGATTATAAATTTGTGTTCTAACCTACAGGGGACACTGTATCAGAACTGATGCTGAACTGATGCAAGAACTGCAAGAACTGATGTTAACCCACAGCCATGTGCTGCCTCCCAAGGGTGACGAGCCAATCAGCAACATGGTGGTCTCCACAAAAATCACTCTTGCATTCACTGAAGTTGCATTTGCTGTTTAATGTGCCATTCTATTTCTTGTAATGATTTAAAGTAAAAAAACTGATTATAATCAGATCAAGTAATTCTGTCTTTGAAAAGAGACTCTTTCACTTTATTAACTCCATCGATCCTGTTTTGTTCAATAACTCCTTCTCCCCCTCCTCTGTCTTCTCCCCTCCTCCCCCTTTTCCATTTCCCACCCCCTCCCTCCACTTCCCAGCCCCCCCTGTCTCACCTCCACCTCCTCCTCAATTTCCCATCCATTTGCTAAAGAAGCAAACACAAAATTCCAGGTTAATCCTCCATTGGAATCTGATCTAAAAGCATCTTGGCTAATGCAAGTTTCCTTTTTCAGAATCTGACATTGGCCTTGTGAAAACTGCAAACAACCATGGTTTGTACCCTGAAGGAAACATAAACCTTCCTCTCAGTAGTAGATATTAAATGTAAAAAAAAAAAGAGTTAAACTCCACCTTAAAAGTTAAATAAACAATCTATTAATTTAACTTAGTGCATCCTTCATATACAAGTACAGTTGTGTATAACAATGTAAAACAATCAATGCAAATGAGATATTAGAAACAGCGGAAAGTTTTACCCTTAAAATGCTCCTCTTAAGAACATTTATCGTGCAAAGGAAACTGGAAAACCTAACAAAATATATCATTTCACCGTTAAAGGATCTCATGCGTGTCTCAAGCCAATTCACCATGGCGGTATCATTTATACGAATGACCATTGACATTACGGATGTTATGTAGGTGTGCTTTCATGGTGGCATTACAAAATGAATGATATTACCTTCTGAACCTCAATTTGAGGAATTTCGCTAAAGTCACCGATCAGTTTGAAACTTTACACATTTCTATTATCTTGCTGATAAGCGCTTGTTAAGATTGGTCAAAAGTTAGCTACACCTTGATATGTAATGTATGGTTTTTATGCTAATAGAGTGAACATTTAGATATTATGTTTTTATTTTTATACCTTTATTTAGGGAAAAACATAATTTAACAAACATAATAACATTTCGGTAAAAACAGGAGTTTTGATTCATTTGATTTGATTCGATTATAATTATTGATCAATCAACCAATCAATCCATTTCTTATATCGATATTTTTTTTTATCTAAAAGCAAAACCTAAATGTCTTGCTTTTATATGAAAAAGAAAGACCTCAAGGTGCTTGATTTTTTTTTTTCATGCTTCCAAAAGTTTTATTGAAGCTTGTTATAAAAGTATGGTTGGGGCGAGGGTGAGATTTATGAGACGGGTGTGTAGATGGAGATTGGTGTGGAGGTAGAGATGGAGATGGAGGTGGGTGTGAAGATGGAGATTGGTGTGGAGGTAGAGATGGAGATGGAGGTGGGTGTGAAGATGGAGATTGGTGTGGAGGTAGAGATGGAGATGGAGGTGGGTGTGAAGATGGAGATTGGTGTGGAGGTAGAGATGGAGATGGAGGTGGGTGTGAAGATGGAGATTGGTGTGGAGGTAGAGATGGAGATGGAGGTGGGTGTGTAGATGGAGATTGGTGTGGAGGTAGAGATGGAGATGGAGGTGGGTGTGAAGATGGAGATTGGTGTGGATGTGGAGGTAGAGATGGAGATGGAGGTGGGTGTGAAGATGGAGATTGGTGTGGAGGTAGAGATGGAGATGGAGGTGGGTGTGAAGATGGAGATTGGTGTGGAGGTAGAGATGGAGATGGAGGTGGGTGTGAAGATGGAGATTGGTGTGGAGATGGAGATGGAGGTGGGTGTGAAGATGGAGATTGGTGTGGAGGTAGAGATGGAGATGGAGGTGGGTGTAGAGGTGTAAGTGAAGGGGTAGGTATAGAGATGGGTGTATAGGCGGGTGTATAGGTGGGTGTGGAGGTGGAGAGGTGTGGGTGTGGAGGTGGAGAGGTGTGGGTGGTGTAGAGGTTGAGGTGGGTGTGGAGGTGGATCGGAGCATAGAGGTGGAGGTGGGTATAGAGATGGAGGTGGAGTTGTGTGTGGAGATGGAGGTGGGTGCAGAGGTGAAAATGTAAGTAGATGTAGAGGACGGTGGAGATGAATGTGGAGGTGGAGATGGAAGTGTGAGTGTAAACGTGGAGGTGGAGGAGGGGTTCCTTAATTGTTCCAGAAGTACAATGTCCATGGTTGGTAAATATTAAAGATCCAACTAATTTTACTCCAACTACTTTTCACAACCACTCAAAAGTTTTTGTTTTTTTTGCACCATTAGTAAGGGCTTAAACGAAATGTCATAACTTTCCAAGTATCAGAAACTTTCTCCCTTCACCCCTCCCCCCCCCCCCCCCTACCCTTCACCTGCCCTTCTCCCACCACCACCTCCACCGTAATTTCCCCTTTTCTCATTTGTACAGAATAAAGTAGAACAGCACTCAGTAGAGAGTATACTTCCGCCAGGCTGAACAGTTTACGTCTTGTATCCCACTGATAGGCCAGATCTGGATTCGGACCTGAACCAAAATCGAATCGGCTTGTTGTTGTCACCTAACCAACTCATTCACCAAGGTTTGTCATGTCATCCACAACTTTTTGAAATATCATGTTATATATCGTTTTTGGCCCCATTACTCAATGGTGAAGATTCACTTAAAATTAAAATAAAAATTCTCGTATCTTCACCAAAATCTAATCGATTCGTCCTCGTCACACAGACACAACCAGTCCACCAAGTTTCGTCCGAATCCGTCCATAACCTTTTGAAATATCATGCTATATATAAGTTTTTTACCCATCACTCACTGATGAAGAATCACTTTTAAAATTCTCAGATCAAGATCCAGATCCGGACTTCACCAAAATCGAATCATTTCGTCCTTGTCACACACCCAACCGCTCCACCAAATTTCGCCCAAATCTGACCACAACTTTTTGAGATATCCTGGTCACAGACAGACAAACAGACGGGGGTGATAACATAACCTCCATCCACCTACTGTGGCCGAGGTAAAAAATAAATGACTTATTTGGACACTGATGACTAGCAATCGTCTATTTTGGTGTTAAACGTTTGTCCAAATATTGCAGATAATGAATGGAACGTTGTGTTGTTTTATAATAACCTGTACTTTTTATACACATGGAGAACATTTCCTAGTGTTAAGATAATAGTCATAAATATTGGGCTCATAGTGAATTGATTTGAGACATGCATGAGACATTTCTATAAGGGCAGAAGCTTGAAAGGTAGAAGGGAGACCAGGGGAGTATATATCCAGAGACAACTTCCATCACATCACATCTAAGCAAACATGTTCTTTTGTCCAAGACTTCTTGCTGCACAATTCCAGTACCATCTGCAATCACAAAACCTTGAACCTTGTAAAGGGAATTACAAAGTTCCAAAAAGAGGGAAAAAGGATGACATTAATTCCAGGCAATGCCAACCACAAGAATACTTTCAGGCTGTTTGGCATAGAATTCCAGAAGTAGTTTGTTGCAAAATAATCCATATTTGCTTCAACTAATGGCCAAAGATGGCATGGCAAAAATATTTGTAAACTAAAGAATTGGCCCAAAAGCATGTTTTGGCACTTCTGACATTTGTTGCTCAAGCCATTCTGTTGTCTTTATGAGAAACATGCTCAAACTAGAACGGCACTCAGTAGAGTGCATACCTCCGCCTGGTTGGCCATATCACTCAATGGTGAAGAATCACTTTAAAAATTCTACTAGCTGGATCCGGATCTTCACCAAAATTGAATCGATTCTTCCTTGTCACACACACAACAGGTCCAACAAGATTCGTCCAAATCCATCCATAACTTTTTGAGATATCCTGCTATGTATCGTGTTTGGCCCTATCACCCAATGGTGAACAATCACTTAAAAGATAAATAATTCTCATATCTGAATCCATATTCTGATCTTCACCAAAATCGAATCGAATCGTCCTTGTCAGACACCCAACGGGTCCACCAAGTTTCGTCCAAATCCGTCCACAACTTTTTGAGATATCCTGCTATGGATCGTTTTTGGCCCGATCTCCCAATGGTGAAGAATCACTTTAAAAATTCTAGTAACCGGATCCGAATCCGGATCTTCACCAAAATCGAATACTTTCGTCCCTGTCACATCTGCTACATCTCTGCCAAATTTCGGCCGAATCCGTCCACAACTTTTTGAGATATTTTGTTCACAAACAAACGGACAGACAAACAGACAGGGGTGAAAACATAACCTCCACCACCAAAAATTTGTGGATGCGACACCTTAAAAACAAATGCACAGTGGGCACTGCGTTTTGTTTTCGAGAGTTCTATGTACTTAAAAGGGACTTTTCAGGGATATGTGTCTTTTACTTGTTAATTAATGTCATATATGTATGTATATACCTCCCAGCCTGTCAAATATATATATATATATATATATACAGTATATATATATATATATATATATATATATATATATATATATATATATATATATACAGTATATATATATATATATATATATATATATATATGTGTGTGTGTGTGTGTGTGTGTGTGTGTGTGTGTGTGTGTGTGTGTGTGTGTGTGTGTGTGTGTGTGTGTGTGTGTGTGTGTGTCTATACACACACAGTGCCCTCCATAAGTATTGGAACAATGAATTCAAATTTTTTTATTGTTGCTATATACTCAAGGAATTTGGATTTGAGATCAAAAGATGAATATGAGGCAAAAGTACAGGTCATCTTTTATTTCTTGGTATTTCTATGCATATATGTTTTACCATCGTAGAACAATAGCACTTTTTATGTTCAGTCCCCCCAATTTTAGGTGAGCATAAGTATTGTAACAGATGACTGACAGATGTTTCTTGTTGCATTGATCATTAACACATAAAAGAGCTGTGATTGTTTAGTCTTTGTTTTAGCCTTTGCTTTTGCCTTGGGAGTCAGTATGCATAAAACAACATGCAGACCAGAGAACTGTCTATGAAAGAAAAGCAAGCAATTTGGAAGCTGAAAGAACAGAAGATTTCAATTAGAACCAGAGCACAAAATTGGGCAAATGTAATGCAACAATTTGGAATACCTTGAAAAAGAAAGAAACCACTTGTGTATTGAGCAATAGACAATGGCCAGGTCGGCCAAGGAAAACAACTACAGTGATGAGAGAAAAATCATCAGAGCTGTGAAGAAAAATCCTGAAATGACTGTCAGTGACATCACCAACAACCTCCAGCATGCAGGGGTGAAAGTATCACAATGCATGGTGAAGTCAATTTTTTTTTATAAAAAAAGTCAAATTTATATGAAATTATAAATTTATATGCAATTATCAAATCAGGGTGAAGTCAAATTTATATGAAATTATAAATTTATATGCAATTATCAAATCAGGGTGAAGTCAAATTTATATGAAAAAACATATCCCCTGTTCACAGAAGAGTTTGACAGGGGAATTACAAAGGCTACACCTTAACAAGCAAACCTCTCATCAGCACCAAAAACAGAACTGCCAGATTAGAATTTGCCAAGAAGTACAGAGGTGGGCTGGATGAGTTCTGGAACAAAGTTCTGTGGACAGATGAGACCAAGATAAACCTTTACTAAAGTGTTGGAAAGATGAATGTGTGTAGAAAGAAAGGAACTGCATATGATCCAAAGCAAACTACCTCATCTTTGAAGCATGGTAGATGTCGTGTCATGGATTGGGCTTGCATGGCTATCTCTGGAATTGGCTCACTCAGTTTCACTGATGATGTAACTAATGATGGCAGCAGCAGAATGAATTCAGAAGTGTACAGAAACATTTTGTCTGCCTATGTACAAGAAAATGCCTCCAAACTAATTGGGCGGCGCTTCACCATGCAGCAAGACAAGGACCCAAAACACCCTGCCAACACAACTAAGGAGTTCATCAGGGGAATAAGTGGAAGGTTTTAGACTCGCCATGTCAATCTCCTCATTTAATTCCAATGGAGCATGTACTTCACTTGTTGAAGAGGAGACTAAAGTCAGAAACCCCCCAAAACAAACAACAACTGTAAATGGCTGCAGTAAACACTTGGCAAAGCATCTCAAAGGCGGATACCAAGAGTTTGTGATGTCGATGGGTCACAGGCTCGATGTGGTTTTTGCATGAAAGGGTTATGGAGCCAAATACAAACTATTATTCTACTTTAATTTACTTAAAGTTAATCTGTTCCAATACTTGTGCTTACCTAAAGTGGGGGGGATGGAGCATGAAAAGTGCTATTGTTCTACAATGGTAAAACATGTTTACATATAAATACCAAGAAATAAAAGCTGACATTCTGACTCTTGCCTCATATTCATCTCTTGATCTCAAATCCAAATTTCTTGAGTATATAGTAATCATACTAAAATACGCCATTTGTGTGTGTCTGATGAATTTTTGACGCCAATACATTCTGTCCTTACTTATCGAATCTCAACCAAACTTGACAGGATGACCAAGGGTTACATAATGAAGGTTGTAGTGCATTAATTTACCCCCCTCCCCAAGGGGGTTTTCTCCCCCGAGCGGGTTTTCCCCGCCATTGCCATCAACGGCTTGCGTGTTGAGGTGTATAGCCATATTAAGTTAGCTTTATCGTGGCGTTTTTCCACGGCCGCTTCGAATAACAAAACTAAAGATAATAGCATAATATTAATGTTATTACAAAACAATAATAATACCATTAATATCCCACCTCCCCAACGTGGTTTTCCTCCTTGAACAAACACCGAATCAACGTTTATAAATAAAAATACCTTATCATGGCGTTTCTGTGGGAGCAACGGCCCAACAGCCTCCACCAGCGGTAAAAATATTATAAACCACAAACACATACGATTAGCTTTTAAAACAGTCGCTAATGCTGTTTATAACACTAAATGAAGAAATTTGGAGGAATCCCGACATGTGTGAGGTAAGTTTTACTTACAGAACTGAGCAAAGATCTACTGTACTCTAGGTACCCCATAAGAGTTGGGGTAATGACATGACCCTTCCTGCCCCTAAAGTGGCGTTTTTCGCAGTGAACTTTTGAAACTCGCTCCTTCTGTTTAAAACGAAACTGAAAGGGAGGAAGCCCGGAGTGTGCTCATTTACCAAGCTTCTAGCTAGCGCTTGCCAGGCCAGCCGTTCCTTAACGGTTTGAATGGAGTGCTTGTTCGAATGCTTAAACCACTTGGCGATCTCTCCACAAGAAACTTGATAAATGAACACACCCAATGTTCTTGAGACCCGACGATAGATCGACTGTAATCTATATACCCCAAAGAGGAATGACCCTTCCTGGCCCTTCCGGAGTCTGCAGGTGCACTAGTAATAACAAATTTGACTTCACTGTTCCAATACTTATGGAGGGCAATTTGTATATATATATATATATATATATATATATATATATATATATATATATATATATATATATATATATATATATATATATATATATATATATATATATATATATATATATATAAACAATGTACAAACACACGCAACAAGAGTATATGCCTGGTGATGACTAAACATTTCAGCCTGTTCGAGTTTGTAACCTCCATTTTGTCATGTAAAAAAGAAGTGAAAAGTCATAACATGAAGTATAGACAAATATTATTATTTATAAAAATGCTTCTTGTAAGAAAGGTCAACCAAGCCTTGATAAAACATTGTACCATGTTTGAAATTTCATGCTAAATTGCTTTCTCAATTTTGTCTCTTTTGCTTTGCTTGATTGTGATCAAGTTGGATTATGAAGTGTGTCGTTACACTCCAAAATAATCGAGTGACACGCGTTGAATATAACTGCTAGTTATGCCTTCCGATTGCTATTTTAAAAACTCGTAATCAAAAGTTTTGCACAAAAGCAAGCAGAGGTGTGCTCACAATGACTTTATAGTTATTTGAGTGTATTTTTCTGATTGGTGGGTAAGAGTGAATTTTGATTGGTAGGCAGTCTATTTATCTGAAGGGGGAGAAAAGTTAACTTTAAAAAAGAAATTCCTCCAAATTTATACCACACTGAGTCTCCAAATCATGAAGCGTATGAAAGTGTTGTAACAGAAGACCACTATATGAAGTTAAGACAACTTTGGAGACTCCATTTTGTTTTTCTGTGCACAAGCTTCTCCTCTTGAGCGATAATACACTCCTTTGGATGAACGCAATTTAACAGTGAAAGTGGGACATTTTGAGGCAACAACGGGAAATAATCGTTCAACGTACGACGATAGCCCTGCAGGACATGAAATGTAAAAGGTGGGGTTTGCCGTTGGCATGTCATGTGGCAAACCGAATGGTCCAGTTCAACTCTCCATTTCCTTGAAAAGCGGATGCTATGCTGCAGAGCCGTGGGAGTGACGGTCAGTCCAGGGAAAGCAGAGGTTGTGTGTTTTCATCCTCTCTGTCCACATGTTGCAGAACTCCGGGTTCCACCACAGAAAAGGACCTAGAAGATGGTACAGAACATATCTGTGCTCAAGAACTGTGCGACTCGGGTTTCAAGCTGTTTCTGTAATTGACAAGTAAGGCCTAGCTCGAATGCTCATATAAGCATTTACAGACGTGAAATGAAAGGAGAGATGTGATGGTGATGCGAGACATCTTCTGCAAAAACAAAAATGAACCTACACATAATATTTCTACGACACGATAAATGTTGTTACAAACACTAACTATTGCCACTATGTGCATACTTGGTACAACCAGGCAAAACAGTTTATGTTTTGTATCTCACTGATAGGCCACATCTGCATCTGGACCTTTACCAAAATTGAATCGGCTTGTTCTTGCCACCCACCCTATTCATCCACCAAGTTTTGTCTGAAACCGTCCACAACTTTTTGAAATATCTTACTATATATCGTTTTTGGTCCCATCTCTCAATGGTGAAGAATCACTTGAAAATGAAACAATTCTCGTATCCAGATCTGATCTTCACCAAAATCGAAGTAATTCAACCTTGTCACACACCCAACTCGTCCATCAAGTTTCGTCCAAAGTCATCCATAAGTTTTTGAGATATCGTGCTATATATAGTTTTTGGGCCCATCTCTCAATGGTGAAGAATCACTTGTCAAATTATCATATCCAGATCCGGATCATGACCAAAATCTAATCAATTGTTTCGTTGTCACACACCCAACCTGTCCACCAAAGTTCGTCTGAATCCGTTCAGAACTTTTTGAGATATCCTGCTCACAGGTAGACAAACAAACAAGGGTGAAAACAGAACCTCCGTCCACCTTCAGTCGTGGAGGTAACAAGACAGGGATGAAAATATAACCACTGTCCACCTTCAGTAGAAGAGGCAACAATGTAGAAATCTGTTTGTCAGTATGTCAGTTTGGGTTCCAAGTCAAACACATCATCTAAACTTTCATCATTGCTATTAAAGTGATTAAAGAAGATTCTCAGCAGGGACCGACCTCCGCACACAGTTGCGCGGTGAGTCACCGAGCAGGAGTCATTAGGAGTGGTTGAAGTAGGCACCAGTCGCTCTGAAGCTCGACGCCCATCAAAGAAACCTCCGCCGTAGCGACCGTCGGTATCATCATCATAGTCAGGACCGAGCAGGGCCCGGGCCCAGGTACCCATGTCGTAGGGTGGCTCGAGACCTCCAAACTCGGACGGCAGGATCTCAGGCTGAATGAGTTGATGTAAACTCATCAAATTGTTCCCATGCAGGAATATCTGAAAAGTACAAGGATACAAAGAACAAAAATGTGTGTACAGTATGTACTTCTAGAACTAGTTGGAGATGACCATAATAATACCATAAGGGCCATCTATTTAATACATACGCATTGAAGTGAGGGGTGATGCTAAATTAAGAAAGGTAAGAGAAGGTAGGATAATCAGATTGAGAAGAAGCTTAGGAGTTAGAGGGAGTGGAAAGAGAAGGGAGAGTTAGAAGTAAAGGGAGGGAATGGAGCTGGCACCGGCGAAGTTGGAGGAGGGAGCAGGGATGGGCGTCGAGCTTTTGAATTTTTTTCAGTAGTTTACAATTAAGATAAAAACATCCCGTATTTAAACGTGAGTAACAATAATGAACGTAAACTGTATTTGTGATTTCACGTACACTGTAACCACACTAACAAACGGTAATTTTGGAAGTCAGATCTAGCTACCCATTATTAATATCATGCCCTTGCCCCCCACCTCCCCCCCCCCCCCCCCCCCCACCAAATAGAGAAGTCAAACTACGCCTATGGAAGCTAGATAATACGTATATGCACAGAGCACACCAGATATGTAAATGGAGCATACAGGATTGAGGGGGAAAGGGTGTGGGTTCAAAATTTCTGCCATATTTGTATACCTTGTAAATAGACAACCTTAAAACAAAATCGTACGGTAATAAATGAAAATGCTAATTTATTTCATAAGCTAAAGCTTTTAAAATAAATGAAATGTAAATCTTTCTTCACCTTTCCTTTCATTTGATTGCCAATTATATAAAGGAGAGAGGTTAAATAAACATAGGGGCAATACCCCTGGTGCTCACCTGGTGGAATGAACAGTATACTACACTGACTAAAGGTATTTTAAACCAACTTGAATGCTTGCTGGAAGACAGGGCAGCATGTAGAATCATACTAACATAATCACAAGACTTAAAACAAACAAACAAACAAAATACCTATTTTGGGGGGCAACCTCTAGCCCCCTATACTATATATATATATATATATATATATATATATATATATATATATATATATATATATATATATATATATATATATATATATATATATATATATATATATATATATATATACATATATATATATATATATATATATATATATATATATATATACATATATATACATATATATACATATATATATATATATATACATACAGTATATATATATAATGTATATAAACAAAAGTAATTGTATGCAGACCCGTGTCCAGCAGGAAAGTTTCCAATCATCTCCGTGAATCCTCACCCGTTTTCTCGTCTTCTCCTTTAGGAATGGACGAATCATTGTGTAGAGGGCGTGGATGTACCACGGCTGGTTAACGAAGTGCACACCCCCGAAACGTGCAGGAAAGCTGTCCTGCACAGCAAGCAACATCAATTGGTGCAGCAACTTATGATTACAAGATTTACATACACATGAAGGAACATTAAAACAGGTGAAAACAAAAATGATTCAACATTTATAACAGACTTTTATGTAAAAAGTTGTCATTTATTTACATAGTCTTATTATTATTGATTTATAAAATAATTTAAATAATTTCTTCACCAGACTCGGTGGTGTAACGGTTAGAGCGTGTGCTCTAAGTCGGGAGGTCGGCAGTTTGAACCCCAGTCGAGCCATACCAAAGAATTTAAAATGTTAGGTGCTGCTTCCTTGCTTGATGCTCAACACTTGAAAGGACAACAGCACTGACAATCTCCATAATTTGGTATCCGTGGAGAGGAGGAAATCCTCCTGAGGAAATGCTGAGTGCAGTGAGGAAAACGGTGTCATTGTTGTGGCGTCACTGGTACCCAGAGTACTCCGGGAAGTGATGGCACCCACCGCAAACTCAGTGGCTGGCTTGTCTTATTTATCAGTCCTGTGTTGTTTGTCGTTTATTCGTCTGTATGTCCATGTGTGTGATATGTGTGTAGCAGCTGAATTATGAGCCTCACATACTGTAAAGAAAAAAAAAAAGTCAATTTCAATTTATCACTTAAAAAGTTCGTGAAAGACTTGGGCCAAACTTTTTATGAGAATGTGGGATTAATTGTGGCCATGACAAAGACAACAATGCGTAATGCGTTTGAGGTTACTGAAATGAAATGCGTAAAAGTTTATTATTTAATGTCCGTTTGTTTTATAATACAAATGTCATCTTCCTGGCCTGATCATACTAAAATACACAATTCGGTGTCTGTCTGGCTGCCTGTCTGACGATTTTTGAGCGAAAGAAGTTTTTATTTCGTTACTGAAGTGAAATGAAATGTTAAAAAATTATGACGATTTGAATCGAAGAAAAAAATAGAATAATGTTGAGGAGGTAGGATACCAGGAAGAAGGAAACAAAACAAGGAACATGGAAACAAAGAATTTCACACTTTCTATCTGAGGTCAAACCTTGTCAGGCCTTGAACAATATGAAATGAAATGAAACAAAAAGCAAAACAACAAACGAATTCACATTAAATATTGCACTGGATACAACAAGACAAGACACAACAACATAAAGACAAGACACAAGTTTCATTCAGTTTATGTCCAATATGTTCACCCACATGCGTCCTTAATCCCCTCCCCTTGATCTCACTAACTCTAACATCTACTCTGCTATTGGTGCTTCCTGATTTCCATTTTGATCCCTTCCATCCGGCTCTAGCTCTTCCACGAGCCTTGACAATGTATACTAAAAAATAAATAAATTTAAAAGAGCACAACGGTTAGAGCCGCTGTGTGTGTTCACAGCAGTCTTTACAAATACTTCAAATACGATAATGCTTACGTGCTATTTGTGAACAGAATTTTATCGCATTTGTTTTTTGTTGTAATTGTTTTTTTTGTAAGCATCCTTCTTTTATAAATGGTGTAGGGATGGGGGGGAGGCAAAAATACAAATGGCGTCTTTTATCATTGAGCCGGCAAGCTGGGAGCACAAATTCATATTTATTGGCACATCTGATACAATTTAGAATGAAATGCTCCAATGGTGGCGAGGTGCTCCATTTGAAACTGTTTGTTTGATATACAGTCACGTGAAAAAGTAAGTACACCCCATGTAAAGTTTTGACTTTTTAAACATATTTCAACATACAGCTATTTGATCTTCATTTCAACAATATTGAAAGATAAAGGTGATATAATATAACAAATATCATGAAACATTTACATTTTGTAGTCCTTTGTATAATTTAAATAAACATAAATGCAAATTTCCCATGTGGAAAAAGTAAGTACACCGCAACATTTATCACTACTTCAAATACCTAAAATTAGAATCAGGTGCACCAGCTCAGGTGCAAATGATTAGAACATCGTTAGAGAGGATCTTGGAGGAACCTGTCTTATTTAAACCTCAGACATTTAGTTTGGTTTGCTCTTTGTTGTTGAAGTGTGCGGCATCACCATGCCTAGATCAAAAGAGCTCTCTGAGGCCTTCAGAAAGAAGGTTATAGATGCCTACAAGTCTGGGAAGGGATTTAAAAAGATCTCCAAACAATTTCAAATCAATTCGACTGTCCGGAAGATCATCTACAAGTGGAGTAGATTCCAAACAACTGCCAACTTGTTCAGGCCACGCCGCCCCAGCAAGTTCAGCCCGAGAGCAGACCGCAAGATGTTGAAAGAAGTCTCTAAGAACCCCAGAATGTCATCACGGGACCTACAGGTAGCTCTTGCCACTGTTGATGTCAAAGTGCACGAGTCTACCATTAGAAAGAGGCTGCACAAATTTGATCTACATGGGAGGTGTGCCAGGAGGAAACCTTTGCTGTCCAGAAAGAACATTAGGGCAAGACTAATATTTGCCAATGAACACCTACGCAAAGACCAGCACTTCTGGAACAATGTGCTCTGGACAGATGAGTCAAAGGTAGAGCTATTTGGCCACAGTACCAGAAGACATGTTTGGCGAAAACCAAAGACAGCATTTGACCACAAGAACCTGATACCAACTGTAAAGCATGGTGGTGGAAATATTATGGTTTGGGGCAGCTTTGCTGCATCAGGGCCTGGGCAGCTCACCATCATATAATCCACTATGAATTCTTCATTGCACCAGAGGGTGCTTGAGGATAATGTGAGGCCATCTGTCGGAAAGTTGAAGCTCAAGCGAAGGTGGACCTTGTAACATACCAGTAAATCCACCAAGGAATGGCTGAAGAGAAAGAAATGGAGGGTCCTGGAATGGCCAAGTCAAAGCCCGGATCTAAATCCCATCGAGATGTTGTGGGGGGATTTGAAACGAGCTGTGCATGCAAGAAACCCCTCAAACATCGCACAGCTGAAAGAATTCTGCATGGAGGAGTGGGCAAAAATTTCTCCCAGTCGATGTCAGAGACTGGTAGACAGTTATAAGAAACGCCTACTTGAGGTTGTTTCTGCCAAAGGGGGCATACCACCTATTAGACAAAGGGGGCATACCATACCACCTATTAGAGCCAGGGGTGTACTTACTTTTTCCACATGCAAAATTTGCATTTATGTTTATTTAAATTATACAATGGACTACAAAATGTAAATGTTTCATGATATTTGTTATATTATATCACCTTTATCTATCAATATTGTTGAAATGAAGATTAAATAGCTGTATGTTGAAATATGTTGAAAAAGTCAAAACTTTATATGGGGTGTACTTACTTTTTCACGTGACTGTATGTAGCTTTTTGGTGCCTCAGGTACGCAATAAAAATTTGCATTGGTTCAAAGCTGGTGACCAATATTGTAAATTAATATAGTAGGATTAACACCTGTTCCCTAAGGGAGTGGCCAAGGGTGGGGGTTGTGTTATTATCCTTATTATTATTATTGTCAATTATTATTACGATTATTATTATTGTTATGCTAATATCATTGTGGTTGCTAAAAAGCCAGGTGTTGGCTTAATGGTTAAGGTCGCTGGCTCAAGATCTTAGGGTCTTGAGTTTGAGCCCCTGTTGAAATGTTAAATAACACCAGGTGGGTTCACTTTTGAGTTCGGTAAAATGAGTAGCAGCTTCCTGGAAACAGGAGGCACTGCAACAGCTACACAGCCATGCTCCCAGCAATGATGCGACCAGCAGCTACAGGCTGCATACTAAATAATTGTGGTAATAATAATTGTGGTTGTTGTTATTGCTTTTGTTATTGTAAAAAGCCTTGGAAAAAACATCCCAATAAGGTGGAACGACGCTCAAGCTGCTATGTTTACACCTTAACATGGTGTTTTCCAAAGCAGAAAAAGGCAATAACGAATCAGAATTCATCTGGAATTTTTGCAGACAAATCCAAAGCAACATAGGCCAAGTAAGTGCAAAAATAAGGTGAAGGCATCTGATAGTGATACAATTCAGGCCTCTGAAGTGTCACTTGTAATACCACCACCGGGAGCGGCACTACATGATTCACATTTGCATAGAGAATTTGCATCAGCCCCACCTATGGAACACCTCCAAATGGGACATGCCGTTCGGGGAGGTTTCATAGACATGCCGAGAGACATGCAGACAGATACCAAATTGCATATATTAGTATGATTTGTAAAGACCGCTGAAGAGGTATACAGCAGCCTTAACCTTTTCTTGAGGAGGTTGCTCTTCACCAGACTTGGTGGTGTAATGGTTAACGTGTCTCCTTGAAATCTGAGAGCTCAGTGGTTCAAACCCCCACTGAGCTATACAAAATACTTTTTTTTTTCCAAAAATGTACGCTCTGCTTCCTTGCTTCATGCAAAGGATTTTAAAAGGATAGAGCATGGACAAACAACACTGAAAACAGTGGCAGTCCACCCAGTATAACCCTCGCAAAGAAACTGCTTCGGCAGCACCAACGCTCTTTAAAGGGAGTCTGGTACTGGTACAGTTTTTTTATGTCGTTTTAAGAATTTTAAATGCCACACTTTTACTGGTCCCCAGGGTCAGTCGATATTTAAAGATTTCCACAAAGCCCTCCGTGCTTTGAAGCCACCATGACTTTGAAAGATCTCTTGGTCGTGACTTTTTCAAGGCCAACTGACAGAATAAATAAGTACTTGTATATTTTAAAACTGATTTATTTCACCAACCTGGTCCAGTGAAGGTTTAGTATCCCATTATGGATACCAATAGTGAGGCTGTCACAGTCCAGATTTACATTTAATTTTAACGATTATTGGAACACAATGTATAGTAGAACAAATAATTTACAAGGAAGTCAATGTTAGTCAAGTCTCATATCTCATCCAAGTCCCTTCTCCAGTTCTCTTAATATCCCATCCAATATTCCCATGCCTTGTCTCTACTCAGATATTATGCTACCATGTTTCCTTCAATTTTGGGGGTCATCTATTTATTTTGCAGGCCAACATGGAAGAATTTTTATTTACCCTCTCTCCTTTCTCTGCTCCTTCCCTTCTATTCTATCCCCATACTCCTATATCCTCCCAATCTTCCTTCCCCTTTCTCCCAGACTCTGCTCACCTCCTTTTCTTCTACTACTTTCTTGGATTATCTTCTTTTCCTCAATTTACCCCATACCGATACATCGATAATAATGTGTGTGTGTGTGTGTGTGTGTGTGTGTGTGTGTGTGTGTGTGTGTGTGTGTGTGTGTGTGTGTGTGTGTGTGTGTGTGTGTGTGTGTGTCAGTGTGTCTTCTTCATTACTCCAAAACCATGAAACCGAGTTGCCCATAACCTTGCATGCATACGAACGGAACTCCAAGGGAGTGCATGAATGGGTGTTTGGGTAAATTAAGTTACCCCTTTTAAAGATAATTAACTCATATCATGATGAAAAAACAAACAGGCTTATCCATGGTCAGATCGCTCTCCCTCACAGGGGTCTTAAGCCACCATTTATTTTGGCCTGCTCAACGATGCCTTGCCTTGGAACAGACCGCAACGGTTTCTGTACGATAAAGTGCTCATCATCGAGTGCCTGATCATCATACCTATACTGAATACATTGAATTCCTGATCTTCATAACTAGAATTGCTAATTGCTTGCCAGGCCAACTGTTCCTTTTCAACCGTTTCGTTGGAGTGCTTGCTTGAGTGCTGAATTTGCTTGGCGAACACGCTACAATCTGTTTGGTAATATAACACGTCGCTGTTTCACCATTCTCTTACCTTTCCATTTGCTTTATTTGTCTTTTTGCTTAAATATTTGTAATGACTTTGGTGCTCAGCTTTGAGTGCTATACTTTGATGTTTCTTCGTTTGCAAGCAATACAATCAACAACAGTCCTTTTTTTCGGCGACACAGTGATTTTTCGGGCCGGGTGGAACAGGACATATTTGCTAGATTAAAATCTATTTTTTTAATGCAAGATCGTATTTTTTACCTTTTTGTGTGATCTGCTTTCATTTAGGATATTACTTCATTACCATGCGCTCGCGAAGCGAAAAGCAGGGTTAAGCATTCATTGCATACGTGTGCCGTGTGCTGCGTCTGCATTTTAAAAATTCATTTTCCCGGCAACCGTTGGTCCGATTGACATGAAATTTTCACCATAGGAGGGCCTCTCCCTGTAGAATATTTTAATGATTATTATGACGTCATACGTCACGTGGTACAGGTGCCATCTTGGAAAAACTTCGCACCTCCATATCTCTGAAACCACTCAATGGAAAAAATTGAGACCTGGCTCATTGTCAACTACTCCCCATGTGGAATAAGATATGTCAATGATGACGTCATCGGTGCCTTCGTTATGACGTCATAATTCGACAAATACAACACTTAACCATCCAATCATTATTTTAAAAAATTCAGCAACTGTTGGTCTGATGGACACAACATTTTCACCATAGGAGCGCCTCTTCCTTTAGAATATTTGAATGATAATCATGACGTCATCGGTCATTTGGTACAGGCGCCATCTTGGAAAAACCGAAAAATGTTGCACCTCTATATCTCCAAAACCACTGAATGGAAAAAATTGAAACATGGCTCATTGAAAAGAATTCCATATGGGGAATAGGTGTTGTTAACGATGACGTCATTGGTGCCATAATTATGATGTCATAATTCGACAAGGACAACGCTTAGTTTGATCAGTTTGAAATGTGTTGAGCATGATCTATGCAACAATTATATTAGAGAATATAAATGTGTGATGTCATCACTCACGTGGTCTGGCAACCATATTGGATCAAAGAAAAAAATTGTTAAAAAACAGAAGAGTTGGCTCTCAACAAGTTGACTGAGCAGGGTAAGTATTCTATGAATACCATCTAGTTTCATTAGGAGCTTGGAACGATGTTATCTTCAATATTAAAAGTGATTTAAATGCTGTTTGTTTGTTTGTTTGTGATGCTACTCCTCTGATCTCCCAAGGTTAATTGCGACAAAACTTTATAGGATCACTTTTTTTTTTACCACAATGTGCCTTACAAGGAGTTTTAAACTGTCATTTTCTCACATTTCGCAATACACGAGCCACCATCTGTCGCAGGGAAGGATGGGAATCTGAAGGGATGAGGGTGGGTTGCGAGGTGGCAGGGTAGAGGGTGGTAGGAGGGAGGAGAATCAGAGGGAGGAGGGACCCAGCATTGACCGACAATGCCAGGTACCTTTGCTAGTACACAATAATGAGATACCTCCACTACTATCCTCTTCCCTTCTGTTCCTTTTCTCAATGTTGGCATTAACTATTTCCTCCATCTCCACCACTACCTCCCAAACACTGTGTACATGTAATAAATAGATGCCTTATAAAGGGGTCAAATTATCCCATCTATTTACTTAAGGAGGAGGTACTGCATGATTTGCTTGAACAATAATACGCATACGGTATATGGAAAGGTGAATATAAAATGCTCTTTCCGATGACTGGTACAACCCCATGTAAATCTCAATGAAAGCATCAGCATAACATTCTGGGCCCTTTTCCTTCGTAAATTATGCATAATTTTGTACACATTTTCTGGGGCGGCCATTTTTTCCCATGCCATCCCGACATATGAAGTATACTGCCATACTCCATTATATATATATATATATATATATATATATATATATATATATACATACACATACATATACATACACATACATATACATACACATACATACATACAAAAAACACACACACACACACACACACACACACACACACAACAATCATTCTTTTTTTTGCTACATCTTAAGTTCATGGAGGAGATTGTACATACTGTATATCACATTCAGGACAGGGACATTAGAAGACATCAGTGTACTTTTACCTGAATTATAAGAATATTCATCAGGAATTGATAAATTGAAAAAAAGGAATTGAAAAAAAAATTCATCAGGAATTGATAAATCAACACAGTTTATGAGATTTGAGCTTAGGATTCCAGCATCACTAGCTGTGGGCTCAGATTTGGAGCACCAAGTAGTCCAGGACAGAAATATCACAATTGCTGAAACCACATCAACTGATATTTTTATGCTTGAAGGGTTTTGTGTTTCAAATCCAAAAGAAAGACCATTTAAGTGTGGTAAGTTGCCTAAGAATGAAAAATCTTTGAGTTATTTCACATTCACCGACCAAACAAAGTGCATTGCATTGTGCAGCAAGTGCATCGTTTTTTACAAGAAATATTAATTTGGCTAATCCCTACCCCTTCCCTCTCTCTCTGCCCTATGCCGACCCACCACCACAATGATGTTAAGATTCCAAGAGTTATGTTTAGAATTAGACCTTTGGCCCAGCATTCTGGTCACATTACAAATTCCTTTTCTGTGTGGAACATGTCATTGTCCCACTTTACTTCATTAGAAGCCTTCCTGGTTTGGAACCACTATACTAACCCGATAAGGTTTATTGAATGGCAAGACACCAACAGACGATCAGATCAAAATCGATGACATAAGAATTAAACCAATGCACTGAGTGGGCCTTTGCCATGTGATGTTGTAGTGTGTGAGTGCAATAAGACCTGCAATCCTTCGATGGCAAGACGCAGCATGCTAGGACTCAACCGGGATGCCTGTTTGAAAGAAAAGTTGCTCCAATCGATAATAAGCACAAAACCATTGACCTGTAGCTCCGGGTCTTCAATCATCATCTCGAGAGATAGCAAAATGGCTCTGAGGATGTCCACAAAGGTGTACCTGCAGAGATGGTAAAGGCAATGAGGGCAGCTCAGTTGTACAGGGTATACATACATATAATATGTTGAACCCCCTTACTTGACCAGGAAGCAAGGCACAGATCGATTCTCACCCCAGCAATTGCTGCACGACATGTTATCAACAACTGTCGCCTGCCATGCAAATACATTGTCTCTGCCCTGCTCATCACCAGTTAGGAGGTTTGCCATCAGGAATATTAAATTAAGCCAAAGAAGCACACTGACCCTATGACATGACGCTGATGTCATGTGTATAAATTATACCAACACATCATCTCCAAACTGGGAGGCATCCGCGTGGTACTCAAGTCTTTGCAGACTGAGATTAAAGCTCTATGGTCACAAATAGACAAAGGCAGAGATGTCGATGGAGATTTCGCCCTCATTATGGGCTCATCAGAACAACATACTGCTGATCGTTTATTTGTGACCAAACTAAGCCACTCATAAACACACATTGAATATATACTATACACAAATATATGCCTTTGCCTTGCATTTTAAACAAGTTCCATCAGTTCCTTTTAATGCACTAAGCATAACAGAAGACATCTTTTCCCCAGAAATACATCGACGTTTCCATGTAATAAAGCTTTAAGCCATTGGTTTTTGGCACGAGGCCTAATGGGAGATCGGTTATTGTAGCATGACATCATTGGTGACTCTGACATCAGCAGGAACACGTCATTTTGCCCAAGACAATTCAGATCAGTCTTGGATGCAATTCGGAAATGTCTGTGCGAATGGAATTAGGTCATCAGAGCAAATTAACAGTTAAAATATTTCATTAACAAATCTCCACCAACATCAACTGGATTAGGAAATTTATAGGGATGCAGAAACGTTATTGGAAGCTACTATGATGATATGGGTACTATAGCGGATTTCTTGGGTTTTCCTTGATAGCTGTATGTCTGATGTTAGATTGACTTAACTTCTCCTGTAAATCACCTGTGAGAGGAACCCTATTGCCTTATTTAAGTTTTCAAAACTGGAAATATACCTCGCATATCCACAATTTTGTTCTGTCCCTTAACGGTTTAGTCATATAATGTTACGTTGATAAATCAGAAAATTAATGTACATGAGAATTTGACAATGTTGTGACCGACACACCATGAATTGGTTTACAACAGGCATTTTAAGGCCATTTTCCCTGCTAGAGCGGGGGTTAGCCTTGCGGTCCCCATGACAATCTTCTCCATTTTGCCCTATTTTTTGCATCTCTCCTTGTTAACCCCCTTGCCCGCATTTCTTCTTCCACCATCTTTAGCCAAGTCTTTCTCGGTCTTCCCTGTCCTCGACTTCCTTCTACATTCATTTCCATCACTCTTCTCAACCAGTCACTTTCATCCTTCCTCAACACATGACCAAACCATCTCAACCTGTTCCTCTTCACAGCATCCATCACAGGCTCTATTCCCATCATCTTTCGCAATTCATCATTTGTCTTCCTCTCTCTCAACGATACTCCGCACATCCGTCGAACCATTCGCATTTCCACCCTTTCCGGCTTTCGAACCACACTCAAACATGTGTTCAAAACCATGAATTGGTTTGAAGCATGATAATGAGTAACTCAAAAGGTCTTGAATCTTGTTAATCACAGCACTCTCCTACCCTTTACTAGTTCCTAATCTCCACCGTCCCTGCCCCCCTCCGCCCCCTATTTTGCCTCTCACTTCCGTGACTTCTGTACATAGGTATCCGGAACTCATCATTCCCACCCTACACAACAAACTGTGCCTTTTAATTCATTAAATTTGCGCAATTGTCGTACCTTTGGCATGACTTTTATTTGGAAACGAAGCATTCTCCTCACATTGAACATTAATAAAAGGATAAAAGTGTGGAGTGCTTTGGGTTCCCATCATAATTTTGTTTAAGGTAAAGATACGGCCTACCTGTGGTCATGATTCATTGCAGTGTCGATGACACAGGCATAATAGGCCCAATATCATCTTCCAGAATCTTTGGATAAAATAATTATGATGATCTTTCAATAAAAGCTTCAGGATTGATGAAAAGCACAGCTCTTTTAACAATGACGTCATCGTGGGGGCTTTCTCGATTAATCAGGGCAGGTGTCATTTTCATCCAGGAGCTTAGTTGCCATGGATCTCCAAGCCATTTGTCTTGATGAATTGGCAGAAAGAATTGTGTTATATTAAATTTGTTGACATCATTTGTATTTTGCCATTGTTAATCCATCGATGATTTAGCCGAACATGACGAAAGTATTTTTTAATCTAAATTTGGATCAAGTGTCCTCTCTTTGTTCTGTTTTCTTTCCGCAATAGCTGTCCCAGGTACTGAAAGGGTGTTCAAAAGGTTCCGAGCGAGATACTCTGACTAGTCCAATATTAAGATGCACCAAGGTTTTTGTTTTCTTCTCCAATATGCCTTAGTACAATATAAGTATCGAAATTAGTCAGCGATTGTTTTTCGACTAATTATATATAATGAATGAATGAATGAATGATCGTTTTAAGGCCATTTTCCCCGCTAGAGCGGGGGTTAGCCTTGCGGGCCCCATGACAATTATGGTTCCCTGTTTGAGGCAATGTTTTTATGGCCGAATACCCTTCCTGACGCCAACCCTTGGTCGCCTTTTACGATGTGCAGGGATACGGTGTACCTATTCTAAATCGGGGTACACACCGTGATCATTCATCCCAGCAAGCTGGTACTCAATTTGCCGACCTCGGAAGGATGACAGGCTGAGTCAACCCCCCTGGCGTTAATTCAGCGATCGACCGGGATTCGAACCCAGGATCCTAGGATCCCAATCCGGCACCCTAACCGCTAAGCCAACAACACCAGCGTTACTAATTATATATAATGTAGTTATATTATTGAAAAATAAACATTGGTGTGTCTTGGATGCTCTTGTCTCGCTGCGAGATATTTTTGAACATTCCGTATATTGAAAAAGAAAAAATAGACGAGATACGAATTAGTCTTCTCGTAATATTACTTGAGGCTGGCAGTATGGCCTAGAGGTATCCACACACGCCTCCAAGCTGTCCAGCCTGGATTTGAATCCCAACTCAGCTATAAACCGTCATTCCGGTGTTTCACAGGAACAGCGATTCAACAATGCGTCAAGAGGCCGTCAAGAGGCCTTGTAACAATCAACAAGCTTGGATGAACTTTAAACTGGACGTCCCGTCTGCCGGCATTAGAACTTAGTCAATGTTAAATAGCTATCACCGGCACCATGAACAAATTACAAATTCCTGCCATACATAACTACTGCTGGAAAGGCAATGGAAAACCACCCAGTAAAACCCTTGCCAAGAAACTTCTTCATTTTGGATGTCACATAACAAAAGGCATTTATGGGTTTGCTTGCTGTACCGACTTTATTTTTCTTTGATGGAAATTCCATTTCTCATTCTTCCCATGTCACTTGTATTCCCACTGACCATTTGACCTGTCCTTTACAAATCATCCTATTGTTTTCTCATTGCAACTGTAACCTTGTGTTATTCCACATATGGTTGTAAAATAAATCAACAAGCTTGAAATTAAATCAAATCTGGATCTTTCGCAAAGTTAGCACACATAATTAGCCTGACAAATTTCCAAGGGATGGGAGGGGCTATTGTAATCGTTCTGTGTGTGAGTCCACTGTGTATTCCCAAGAAGAATCGGGGAGAAAACGTGTTTTTAAAGAGTACCTGCTCTGATCCCAATTGGCAGCAAATAAGACCAAGACCTTGCGACCATGGTGGTCGAGTTGAGACAAGACGCCGGGAAAGCCATCCCGTAAAGCCTGTTTGATGCCATGGTCTGTCGCTTTGAAGTTCTTAAACATTTCGAGGTTCTGCTGCCGAAAGTCAAAATACTGAGCCAGGAGGCGGAACGCGGCGGCCGGTTGAGATTTTCGAGCACGAAGAAAGCGCAGGATGAACACATCGTCGGTACGCAGGAACCCCACGTCTGGTCGTGTGATGATAAGGTCCCGCACCTCCTGAATTGCCTGGTGAATGGTTTCGGGAGATTCGCTCAGTTCGAGGCGTGCTTTCTCGACCGTCTCTGGCCGGAGCCCCACCTGAAGATGCGCCATGGTTCAAGAGCAGCCAGATGCGCTTGGTCGCTTCTCAAACGGTCATTTCTAGTTGCAGTCAAAAATGGAGTCGCATCTTTCACAATTCATCCTCCATGACCTTCAGGCTGTTCCTGTGTCAACTGGCAATACAAGAAGGAAAGATATTAGTTATAGGAAAAGGAAAGATCATTCGGCGATCCAAAACTGAGGAATATCACTTTTTGTGTGCATTATTTATCCGGCATTATGGAGCTTGTCTTGTGTTTGTCCTCTCGACAGCCGAGGAGAACATCGAGCATGTGGAATAAAGTGCAGCGCAAACAACCAAGAAGGCATTTGTAATGTGTTTCTCCATAATTGGCAACCTTTAAAGAAATTTAAGTGGAGATGACAAACGTGGTTTCAGCAAAGAAAAAAAGGAAAAATACGGAAAGAAGGGACAATGACACAGGATTACAGACAACAAAACAATAAAAAGAAATAAAAGAGAAACAAAATCATGTGCACAAGATTTCCAAAAAGTTAAGCAACTATCAACAATAAGCATATCCTGCTCCCACGGAAGGAGTGCAAGAAGCTTGAGTTTGTTTATAAAGAACCTTATTTGGAATTAAAGACCCAAGTGTAAGAAGTACTTCAGTCGCAAAAGAACTATGTAAAATTATTACAGACATGGATTGTTACCATACTGTAGATGGAGTTCCTGGTTCTAACTCACTTTGCCCAAAAATGTGACTCAAGTACTTCTTTCACTCAGGCTTCAATTTCGTTAATCTATTCCATCTCACATGCAGCTACGCTATACATCCTCTTGGCGCTGATAGCAAGTTGATATCAAGCACTTGTTTCTCAAAATGGGGGGTGAACCTGAGCAAGTCTTGTGCTTAGTGTGTCCACCCTTGGCCAAACCAGGAAACATCAGGCTAATCATAGGGCCGAGATTTTAAACCTGTTTTCTTCCTTAAAGAGGAGATGTCTACTCTATCCTCTCCAGGCCATGCCTTCACAAACGTCTTCATTGCAAGCTCTGCTCATGATTGGCAGAATGGCTGAATTGAGCATTTGCCTCCAAAGCTCGTGCACACTCCCCATCTCACTCTGTGCCCGCATCATCCTCCACCCCACCCTGCTCCCACTGCTTCCTGGATACAGAAGTTTCCATCCAAGAAGGTAGAGTAAATTCTGACCAACTTCAACACCTCTGCAGCAGGTCCAAATGGTATCAACGCCTGTGTTCTCAAATCTTGTTCTGCTGCCCTCACTTCTCCTCCATCTTGAAATTATTTGTTACATTAGTTTGCTTTCTATGTGCTAGGAAGTCAACCAATATCTGTCCAATTCATGAGAAAGGTGCAAAAACACTTACATTTGCAAGCAAAGTGATGGAATCCATCATTGTTGCTTACATCGTCTTTCCTCTTCTTGAATGACCTGATCTGTGCTCATCGGTTTTGATTTTATCCCAGTCATTCAACCTCGGGCCTGTTGCTGTTTTACTCTCAACAATGGATGAAGGCCCTGAACCAGATGTCAGGGCTGTATCTAGGACCAAATAATGGGTCTTTGATGTTATCTGGCGCACTGCTATGCTCGCCAAGCTGGTCTCCAGGGCCATCTTCGTTACTGGCTCCTCGAGTTCCTCCACAATAATTACATTGCTCTCAATGGTATCCTTTCATCCCCTCTGTCTCAATGCGGCCCGCAATGCCGTAAGGTCTAATACTTAGGCAGTTAAGACCGAAAAATAGGGCGTATCGTTCATTTTTTCAGGAAAGCACCAAATTTGGCACAGATGTAGTATGGACCTATACAATTGTTTTCCTGAGGGGCGCCCAAAAATTCAGAACCCCTGGTGGCCGCCATATTGAATTTCAACATGACCACCCTCTGTGACCTATTTCCCTCAATAACTTCTATACGATGAGCGATAACACCACAGTTCCAGTGTCTTACCCCATATTTTCATGGTCTCTGAATCCAATGGGATCAATTGCATAAAGATTGGTATCCATCATCTTTAATTTCAAGATGGCCACCAATAACCATGGTGTTTCCATTTTCCTTGAATCTCTCATAGTATTTTAGGTAAAATTTCAATTCCAAGTGATACACATTGTTTTATTGGTCTCTGATAACAATGGAATGGTATTAATTAATCAAAGTTACACACAGTTGCAGTTTTAACTTAAAATATTGTGGGCACTTGAAAGGTGGAGGCTCTCGCACAGACGCGTAGTACTACAAGCACTGTCCATCGCAGTCACACAGTGATGTGCAGGGCAGATTTGCCCTGGAGCATTTAAAGTTGCCTTTACAGGCCGACTTACAATGGCAGCTTGTAAGCTCTGAACATGCCTCCTGTATCAGTGGTATTGTGGTCCAAATTTGTGTCCAAGAAGTCCCTGTTTTCATCCAGCCCCAATCAGCTGGTGATGGAAGTTCTGGGTAGGGCACAAGTGCCTGACTCCATACGTGTCCAGCCTGAAAACATGCACGTTTTAGGTGTTGTTCAAAGGCATCTGCTGTTGTGGGAATGTGATCAATTGTTCTTGCCTTCTTCGTGAACAAGTGTCGGCGCATGTCATTCACTGTCTTTATCTCGGTAGTCCGGTCATAGAGGATGGCAACATATCTTTCTAGACTCGGACTTCCTGCAGCCAAGGCCGGTGGCAATTTTATGGATGGCAAGGTAGCGGTAGCTTTTACCAGTGCCAATGGCAATCCAGAGTTCCTCCACACCAAGTGACTGGTAGGTAAAGTAGTGTGCTATTGCCAAGACCACAATATCAGAATCTACAGTTCGAATCAATACCCGTTTTCTCCCCTTTTTCACGGCATCTAGGACATTTTTTGGGATTTTTTGAATTTTCTGAATTTTTGGGCGCCCCTCAGGAAAACAATTGTATAGGTCCATACTACATCTGTGCCAAATTTTGTGCTTTCCTGAAAAAATGAACGATGCTTCCTCTTAACTGCCTAACTATAAGGCATATGGTCTTGAGCTCTGTTCCGTTTTTCATTTCCATCATGCCGTATGACATCTGATCCTGACAACAAACAACCAACAGCCGTGTCCCTCTCAGAAGACCTGGAAAAGATCAAATGTTGGTTCGATATAGGTACGGTCGCATATAAGTTAATCCAGAGAATTTTCACATTCTGACCTAATCTCCCTGGCAGAATTATTTACCGTCTACATGCTTCCTTAACAGATTCTGGACCTCACCATCGGTAATGACCACTTTTGAGGGTCAAATCTGGCCTCCAAACAAAAGCTGCACACAAGGAATCCTCCATCATGCTAAGTCACTCTTCCATACATCTGAAGCTTCTCATGGTCTACAAGGCCTTTGTCATCTCGCTTTTCCATGAGCCTAAATGATGTACACTATTAGTTGTTTTTTAAAGCTCAATCGAGTAATAATTTTCCCTATTGGCTGGGGTTGCCACTTCATACCTCTCACTCTTGGTTGTTGTGGAATCCACAACTTTCAATATCATTGGCATCTCCTAGTTAGAAGTAGAAGCAATGAGCCTGTCACTCTCTCGCCGTAGACAGGTTAGTGGCCTCTCAGTTTTCGACTACCTCTGGTATGGTCTTTCTACCTTTGCTCTTACAGTTCATACAGCCCTTCCCATCTCTCCAGGATCCGCACGTTCATCCTGTAACCCTCTAAATGTGAGTTCCCTTACAAGGAACGTTTTACGCAGGATGAGGCCATTAGTCCCATCAAAGCATGCGCTATTATTACCAATCTATGGTTGTTTGTCCATCCTCTATCCTTTTCATATGCTGCGCATCGAGCGAGGAAGCAGCACGCACCATTTTAAAGTCTTTGGTATGACTCGATCTGGCTTTGAACCACCGACCTCCCGGACTCATAGCGGACGCTCTAACCTATTACGCTGACTAGTCTGGTTAAACCTTCATGTTGACCTTTAAAAACCCAGGCTTATGCTCACTCCCACCACTTTGTTCATATTTTCTGTTGCGTTTATCGAACCACCTTCCCGAGTCAATCTGATGCCACTTCCCTCCAAAGCTTCAACATAACAGGTACACCGGCATGTCAGACAATCTTTACTCCCTACCCATGATCTTTTCTACCCTCTTTAACCCACCCCTCGTACCGATGGGTTATACTATCTTTCCTTCTCTCCTCTTCTCTTCTCTTCTCATTCATCCATCTACTTGTTTGTATCTGGTTGTTTCCGCACCCAACCCACCATCATCATGTCATCCTCCCGTCACCTGTCACCTTACTCTTGCACAACCTTCTGAGTCCTAACCCATATGCACAATCATCATGGTACAATGTGTTTGCCTTTGACCTAATTCAAGTTCAAGCTTCTACCATGAATCTTCATTGTTGTAGAGAAAAATAGCATACCCTATACAGGGGCGGATCCAGAAATTTTAGGGGGGGGGGGGGGTTCATTTTAGGTTAAAATACTCACAAATCGCATTATCTACCACCAAGCCTTATTCAAGTCAATGTATTCATCTTCTTCTTTTTTTCACTTGACAAAATTTAGCTAAAAGATGTAAAATGACAATATTTTGCAACAAATCTAAACACTGCGTATGAGAAATTAACACAGAGCTAGAGGAGAAAAGTAACGTAGCTTGGATTAATTGCTACGTGAAAGAAAAAGATGTGTGCGATTGTCCATTGTCCAATGATATCTCGCACAATGATCATGTGACAGACTAGAGGGGCACTCGGTAGAGAGCATACCTCTGCCAGGTTGAACAGTTTACGTTTTGTATCCCACTGATAAACCGGATCTGGATTCGGACGTGAACCAAAATCTAATCGGCTTCTTATTGTCGCCTAACCAACTGAATAATCAATTCTAAAATTGCCGTATATCAATATATAAAATTAAATATCAATTATATTTAATAATCAATTAATCAACTAATATCAATTATAAAATTGAATAATTATCGCATCTGGATCCTGATCCTGATCTTCACCAAAATCGAATCGATTTGTCCTTTCACAAACCCAACCTGGCCACTAGGTTTCATCCGACTCCGTACACAACTTTTTGAAATAACATTCTATTTGTCGTTTTTAGACCAATTGCGCTCCATGCTGAATAATGAATTTTTTAAAATCTCATATCTGGATCCGTATTCGGATCTTCACCAAAATCGAATCAATTCTTCCTTGTCACACACTGAACCTGCACACCAAGTTTTGGCCGAATCCATCCACAACTTTTGAAATATCGTACGATATATCGTTGTTGCCCTATCTCTCAATGGCGAAGAATCACTTTAAAAAATTAATAATTCTCGTAACTGGATTCGGATTTTCACCAGATTCAAATGAAATCGTCCATGTCACACTCAGCCTGCCCACCAGTTTTCATTTAAATCCGTCAATAACTTTTTGAGATATCCTGCACACAAACAAGAGACCCAGTGAACCCCCCCCCCCCCCCCTCCTGATCCGTCCCTGCTGTAGATCTCTCTTATCCACCTTATAGATACTCGAACATGGCAAATGGCACAAAAGATGAACAATCTGCAACAGTGATAATTTGATAATGAGTTTAAAAGATCTGATTCTGCTATAACTCTGAACAGACACCCCATAAGAGTATTTTTATGGTTATGTAGGACATTAAGGGATTAATGAACAATGTTACACGATTGTCTCTGAGCTGAGCTGACATACATCGAGATCGAGCTCTCATCTCATCAGCACGATGGCTTGATTGATATGCCAGGCATGCACACAACATCTGTCTTGCTTGTACAATATGAAAACGTCATTGTTTATGGCTTTACGTCATATCATAACTGGTTAACTGCTCATGTGATGACATTTTACTGTAGCCGGGGAAAGCCAAGTACCGAAAAGGAAATACAGTACAGTATAGGAAATGCAATATGGAGATGTATTAAATGAGAGCAGTGTTAGTCGTTTAGGATGCACCAGATTAATTAATTTATTTACATCTGTCGTGATCAAATTCAACAGGTTTTTAAAATTCTTTTATTTACATCTTCCCTGATCAAAATCACCAGATTTATTGATGTATTTATTTATTTATTTATGTCCGTCGTGATCAAATTCACCAGATTTATTTATTTATCTACATCCATTGCGATCAAATTCACCAGATTAATTAATTCATTTACATCTGTCATGATCAAATTCAACAGTTTTATTAATTTTTTTATTTACATCTTTCCTGATCAAAATCACAAGATTTATTTATGTATTTATTTCTTTATGTCCGTCATGATCAAATTCACCAGATTTATTTATTTATCTACATCCATTGTGATCAAATTCAATAGATTTATTTATTTATTTACATCTTTCCCAATAAAATTCACCAGATTAATATATTTATTTACATCTTTCCTGATCAAATTCACCAGATTTATTTATTTATTTATTTATTTACATCCATTGTGATCAAATTCACCAGATTAATATATTAATTTACATCTTCCCTGATCAAATTCACCAGATTTATTTATTTATTTATTTATTTACATCCATTGTGATCAAATTCACCAGATTAATTTATATCCGTCGTGATCAAATTCACCAGATTTATTTATTTAATTACATCCATTGTGATTAAATTCACCAGATTTATTTATTTTATTACACTCGTCATCAAATTCACCAGATTTATTTATTTAATTACATCTGTCGTGATCAAATTCACCAGATTTATTTATTTAATTACACTCGTGATCAAATTCACCAGATTTATTTATTTATTTAATTACACTCGTGATCAAATTCACCATATTTATTTATTTATTTAATTACACTCGTGATCAAATTCACCAGATTTATTTATTTAGTTACATGTGTTGTGATCAAATTCACCAGATTTACTTATTTAGTTACATGTGTTGTGATCAAATTCACCAGATTTATTTATTTAATTACATGTGCTGTGATCAAATTCACCAGATTTATTTATTTAATTGCACGTGTTGTGATCAAATTCACCAGATTTATTTATTTCTTTTATTGCATCCGTCATGATCAAATTCACCAGATTTACTTATTTAATTACATGTGTTGTGATTAAATTCACCAGATTTATTTATTTAATTTCATGTGTTGTGATCAAATCACCAAATTTATTTATTTAATTATACTCGTGATCAAATTCACCAGATTTATATATTTATTTTATTACATCCGTCGTAATCAAATTCACCAGCTTAATTTAATTACATCTGTCATGATCAAATTCACCAGATTAATTTATTTAGTTACATGTGTTGTGATCAAATTCACCAGATTAATTTATTTATTTACATTTGTCGTGATCAAATTTATGTTTTATTAACTTTTATTTACATCTTTCCTGATCAAATTCACCAGATTTATTTATTTAATTACACGTGTTGTGATCAAATTCACCAGATTTATTTATTTAATTACATGTGTTGTGATCAAATTCACCAAATTTATATATTTACTTACACTCGTGATCAAATTCACCAGATATATATATTTATTTTATTGCATCCGTCGTGATCAAATTCACCTGATTAATTTAAGATCTGTCGTGATCAGATCTGTCGTGATCTGTCATGATCGTGATCAGATCTGTCGTGATCAAATTCACCAGATTTATTTATTTAATTACATGTGTCGTGATCAAATTCACCAGATTTATTTATTTAATTACATGTGTTGTTATCAAATTCAACAGATTTATTAATTTTTTTATTTACATCTTTCCTGATCAAAATCACCAGATTTATTTATTTAATTACATCTGTCCTGATCAAATTCACCAGATTTATTTCTTTAATTACATGTTTTGTGATCAAATTCACCAGATTTATTTAATGACATCTGTCGTGATCAAATTCACCAGATATATATATTTATTTAATTACACTCGTGATCAAATTCACCGGATTTATATATTTACTTTATTACATCAGTCATGATCAAATTCACCAGATTTATTTATTACATCCGACCTGATCAAAATACGTGCTTTGGTGGACGCTGGTTGCATCCTTCGTGGACTCGTCGGGATGGAGTCAGGTTGTATGAAGATGAGTCAAGAGAGGGTGAATAATAGGGGTCATTGTTGTGGGTTGGGGAACGAATGACGATGCATATTATGATTATGATTCTACACACATCGCGCCCGCGAGACTCCGCTCCCTTCCGTCTCGAGGGCCTGTTCACCTCCCCCACGCCCTCCCCCTACCCTACCCCCGCCCCCAAGACACATCATCATCAACACGGCCGGCAGACGTGAACATGATAATGTTTCCCCCCGCGAACAATGAACTAACCCCAAAATAAAGCAGAAAATAAATACACAGAACACGGTGAAGGGAATGAAACATCTCGTTGGTTGCTCCGATCCCTTATGCTTACCTGCAGCCCTCTATGTTCGAGGTGAAAGGGATGGACGACGTGAGACCCCCGGGCGGCGCTAACTCCCCCAACGGTCCTCGACCGACGGTCTGAGCCACATATCCACCGAGGTACAGCCGGGCCAGCCGAGTGTTGTGAGCAGGGATGATGCGGGCGAGTTGCGGCACATCCCCCGACCCCGCCAATCGATGATGGAGAGAGATACGCACGCAACCTCCTCCGCCCCCCACGCTCTCCCCAAAACCACCTCCCACTCGCTGCTGCTCCGCTCGTGCGTTGCTGCAGACACGATGACCGCGGCCCCGTGCCTCGTTTCCACCTCCCTCCCAGCCCGCTCTTCGGACCCGAATCGCAGCGTCGACGCGTCTGCAGTGACAACGTGCGCTGCGTGTTTATGAGGTCGGGGCCAAAGGTTCGAATCCGCACGTCCTCGGGGAGCGATTCTCTTTGCGGTGTTCGATCGGCATTCCCGATCCCGATCCATGCACGACGACTCGCTCGGGCTCTGCAGCAAACCGCGGGTGCAGCGGCTCTGATCTCACAGCAACTCGTACGCTCCGCACCCAGGGAAGGTCTTACCTGTGATCAGTATTGCACCAAAATCCACTGTGGTGTTATGGCCATGTTATTAATTTATCTTTGGGAATCATTTCACAATAATCTAATATTTCATTCCAATCAATTCAAGCAAGGTGCCATTTTAAAATGGAATAATCAAAGTGGGCCGAATCGATACTCATCGAGAGTACGATTGTGATCGATTTCTGGATTTTGCTCCCACGAAATGGATAGATGCGCGTTCTGAGCAGTGTGCCAGCAGGGGGTGATGCATGGTGAAATTTCTTGATCTCTCTGCAATGATCTCTCTCATATACTAGTGAGTATAGTAGTTACCAGGGAACCAGGGGCGTCCAGAAAATCCTCGGAACGAGATATACTCACAATAGTCCAAGACACGTCCAAATTTGCTTTAACAATGACATTTTACTTATTTGAAAGTTCACTAATAAAAATAAGCGTTTGGACTGTTCTGAGAACTTGTTGCCTTCGACACCAAAGTGTTACGGATTCGTCACTTCCGTTGTTGTGGTTTTCATCCACTGTAAACATTTTTGATTCCATGTACTATTATTGTTGTCGTTTGGGGGAAATAGAGATTACTATTTTCAAAAGGTAAAAAGGTTAATGTTTTAAATGAAACCGGAACCGGACGACGACGAAGAGGAAGAGGAGGAAGAGAAGGCGGAGCGAGCGAGTCGGACAAGAAGCCTAGCTGCTTCGAGGTCTGGAGCGAACGTTGGCGAACGAGAGTCACGAGTGAACTTTAGGGTTTCCCGGGAAAGGGATTCCTGCGACAGAGTTGTTATCACGGTGACAGATAAACCTGCGTGACAGGTTTTGCGGTTGATTCCGACGAGAATCATCAGAGTGCCATTACGCCACGAGAACGGGCCGTCGGCCATTTCTACCTCGCGCAGGATTTGCGCTTCACTCAAGGTTTTTCACTTCGCTTCAACCATTTTCACCACATTCAGACGTTAATCTGGTGTACGTGTGCAACGTGGCTTTTGAGTGGGAAATCTGCGGTTCACCGAGTGGGAGCCGTGGAACGTCCACACCCGAGGGTGTGATTTCCCAGTCGCCTGAGGGCGCCTTTGCGCAGCTTTGGCAGCGGGACTGTGACTGTCATCCGAACGGGATTCTGGTCTCGATACGACATCGTATGGACGATCACTGGAGTGGATCGACTTTGGCTTGAAGCCGGAATCAACTTTGGCTTGATGCCGGAATAGAGACATTGGGGAATTATTATTATTATTTTTTTTTTTGTATACTAAATCGAGGCTCGTGAAAGAGCTAACATTTATCACAAAAAAATCTTGGAGCACAGTGAGTTATATTGTACGAACCTGATGGTACCATCATAGGAAATATATATTGGTTATACAATTGATTACTATTGTTGTTGTACTGTTATTCTTGTGTGAACTTAATACAATACTTGTTTGTTGGTAACAATTGGTGTGGTTTCACCATTGATCTTTGACATACAGAATAACACATCTTTCTGCCGTGACTCCTCTCGGGGCTCGGAGGTACACCGTGACCGGGGTTTGGGGTGGAGCACATAACAAAAGGTAGATGGAGGAGGTTGTTTTTACTCCTGTTTGTCTGTCTGTTTGTTTGTGGACAAGATATCTCATAAAGTTGTGGATGCACATATGGATTCGGACGAAATTTGGTGGAGAGGTTGAGTGTGTGACAAGGCCGAAATTATTCGATTTTGGTGGAGATCCGGATCCCGATCTGGATCCGAATTTTTGTTTAAAGTGATTCTTCATCATTGCCAGATAGGACAAAAAAAAAACCGATATATATCACGATATCTCAAAAAGTTCTGGACGTATTCAGACGATATTTGGTGGGCAGGTTGTGTGTGTGACAAAGACTAAATTATGCCATTTTCATTAAGATCCGAATCCGGATACTACAATTTATTTAAACTAGGGCATGCCCGTACTATATATATATCTAAAATTATATCCCCCCCCTCTATTTACATGAAATGGTTTGGTCCAAAGCGAACGGCTTGCGAGTACGGTGACAATCCCCCCCCCCCCCCCCCCCTCTATTTACATGAAATGGTTTGGTCCAAAGCGAACGGCTTGCGGAGTTTGGTAAAGAAATCGCCATAGCTCGGTAACTACTTCTCCGATTAATATGAAACCTTGAAAAGGCACATCCTCAGGTCCCCAGCAATATACCTGGCAAGTTTCAAGTATATCGGACCCGTGGTTGTCGAGAAACAGCGGTCACAGACACACAGACAAACACACACACACACAGAGATTACTGGAATTATAGATAGATGATTATATTTACCATTCAGTGATTGGGCTAAAACCAATATAGGCTACAGTATAGCACGATATCTCCAAAAGCTGGGGACGTATTTGGCCGAAATGTGGTGGGCAGGTTGTGTTTGTGACAAGGAAGAATTGATTCAACTTTGGTGAAGATCCGGATACTAGAACTTTAAAAAATATTTTTAATCTTCTTGCGTATGTCATTTTTTAATGATTCTTCACCATTGAGTGATATGGCCAAAAACTATACATAGCATGATATTGTAGTGGTTACCTTATTCACATGTGACGGTTACCTTATTCACTTGTCGCGGTTAACTTATCCGCATGTGACGGTTACCATTACGATAGGTTTGGACTAACCCACGCACACGGGCTTTTGGTTGTGTCATCGTGACGCACGCGCGGCTGTTGGAGCCACGCCCTCCGAAGAGGGTTCTTGGTTTTATATAAGCCGTTACGACTTCCGTTCGCGAGCAGTTGCTGGAGATTTCTGTACAATAAACAACCTTTTGTACCCAACGAAATGGTCTCTTCTTATCGTCTTCGGCAACCGCTAAACTGGTGACCCCGTTGCCCCCGAACGTATTCGGGGGCCACATGAACATGGCAGGATTGCGACTGCAATTTCTTCCACAAGACCTAAACTCGAACTGCCGGAGTTTTAGCAACGACGAGCGACCATGTGGTTCGCGCATCGCGCTCGGTGCCTCCTCTACGACTAGAGGGGCGAACCAGCTCCGGGACCCTCCGAAGGAACGCCGTTACGGGGCGTTGGCGGCACAGCTACTTCGTCGCCTCCACGCACACAGGCCGAGTACTGCTGCTCGTCGCCTTCGCGCACACAGGCCGAGTACTGCTACTTCGTCGCCTCCGCGCACACAGGCCGGGTACTGCTGCTCGCCACTCCTACTACTGCTCATACGGCGGATCCCGAGGCTGATGCTCCTGCAACTACAGCTACTGCCGCTGCTCATCTCTTGTGCACGCACGGCTGCTTCGTTACCTTCGCGCGCACTGGCGCCTCGTTACCTTCGCGCGCACTGCTGCTCGCCGCTCCCGCAATTCCTACTGCTGCAACTACAACGGCTACCGCTGCTCAGCACCCGCGGCCCGGCTCTGTTCCAGCCATGGCCGGCTCTGTTCCACCCGCGGCCCGGCTCTGTTCCACCCGCGGCCCGGCTCTGTTCCACCCGCGGCCCGGCTCTGTTCCACCCGCAAACTACGTACACGCCCGTGGCGTGCCTTCTGGGGGGCGCATGTAGTGGTTACCTTGTTCACATGTCGCGGTTAACTTATTCACTTGTCGCGGTTAACTTATCCGCATGTGAGGGTTACCATTACGATGGGTTTGGACTAACCCACGCACACGGGCTTTTGGTTGTGTCGTCGTGACGCACGCGCGGCTGTTGGAGCCACGCCCTCCGAAGAGGGTTCTTGGTTTTATATAAGCCGTTACGACTTCTGTTCGCGAGCAGTTGCTGGAGATTTCTGTACAATAAACAACCTTTTGTACCCAACGAAATGGCCTCTTCTTATCGTCTTCGGCAACCGCTAAAATATGTCAAAAAGTTGTGGACAGATTATACCAAAACTTGGTGGGCAGGTTGTGTTTGTGACAAGGAAGAATGGATTCAATTTGGGTGAAGATCCGGATATTAGAACTTTCCAAAATATTTTTAGTCTTCTTGCGTATGTCATTTTTTAATGATTCTTCACCATTGAGTGATATGACCAAAAACTATATATAGCATGATATTTCAAAGAGTTGTGGGCGTATTTGGCCGAAATTTGTTGGGCAGGTTGTGTTTGTAACAAGAAAGAATTGATTCAATTTCGGTGAAGATCCAGATACTGGAACATAAAAAAATATTTTTTGTCTTTTTGCGTGTCATTTTTTAATGATTTTTCACCATTGAGTGATATGGCCAAAAAAGATATATAGCATGATATTTCAAAAAGTTGTGGATGTATTTGGCCGAAAATTGGTGGGCAGGTTGTGTTTGTGACAAGAAAGAATTGATTCAATTTCGGTGAAGATCCAGCGACTAGAACTTTTAAAAATATTTTTAGTCTTCTTGCATATGTCATTTTTTCATGATTCTTCACCATTGAGTGATATGGCCAAAAAAGATATATAGCATGATATTTCAAACAGTTGTGGATAGATTATACCAAAACTTGGTGGGCAGGTTGTGTTTGTGACAAGGAAAAATGGGTTCAATTTCGGTGAAGATCCGGATATTAGAACTTTACAAAATATTTTTAGTCTTCTTGCGTATGTCATTTTTTCATGATTCTTCACCATTGAGTGATATGGCCAAAAACTATATATAGCATGATATTTCAAAGAGTTGTGGAGGTATTTGGCCGAAATTTGGTGGGCAGGTTGTGTTTGTGATAAGAAAGAATTGTTTCAATTTCGGTGAAGATCCAGCGACTAGAACTTTTAAAAAATATTGTCCTGTGGCCGCCTTTGATTAAAGTCAGACGGTCACGGAAGCCGATTGCGAAGGCCTTAGCCATCGAGGCGAAAACTCAATGGTGGACTCTGGAAACAAAAAGCTACACCAAAGTGCGCAGGATGGAGGGGGGCGGCGCAAGAGCCCTGCGGTCTTACCTATTAAATCAACCATACGGAAACTGCGTTCAGATATATATACAGAAAATAATATAAGGGTTTATTCGCAAGGATGGTGGGACAGGAAAAGCACGCTTACTTTTCCTTAAAGTTTTAAGGACAGGAAAAGCACCGGATATGCCGGTAATACATATCCTAATTGGGACGTCCCCACACGACAGATTTCGGATACGAGACAAGGGAATACGAATTAAGGAAAAGTAAACGTTCGTTATGGTGTGTAAGTGGTGTGCGGTCCTATCTGTCCGTCGTCTTGTCCCTACGCGGCTCCAAGCTCCGCTGCACACCACGAGGTCCCTCACTCCAGCACCACAGCACCGCGAAGGCCCGAGCCAACGCCCACTCCAGGCTCCTCATCGACCGCACGAGGTCCATGCACCACTCTAAGCACAAGCACCGAGCACCGCTCCAAGCACCATGCAGATGGCGAGCCAACGACCACCAGGACCTCTCAAGACCAAGAAGAAGCGCAAGAGTTTCAAGCACGTCTATCGAGACAGCCAGAGAGCGCAAGGGTTCGAGCTGCGCAAGAAGGAAAATGTCGTTCGGCACGCCCTTATATAACCTGGGTTATGACGTCAGCCTTGGCGCGCCACCAACCAGCGACTTCCACCGAACCTCCCAGCACCTTCCCTCCAATCACAGGCCTCCTGGGCATGTTGCTTTGCAAGTTCGTGATGTGCCCGGCGGCAGCCATCATCGGCGGTGTCCTGGCCTGGTTTCCTGTCCGTTTTCTTCCAAAGTCATTGTCAGGGAAGGGAATTTAATTACTGTGTGCACTACAGGGCCTGTCTAAGTGTTTATATGGGTATGCATTGCCATAAGGAACAAAGGTTTGGCTACCAGGTTTGACACACAGGGGTTTATCTTAATCCCTACACGATCTAACACCCGAACATCCTGGTATGTTCACAGGTATACTCTTGCCCGACAAACCGGACGACACATGGAACTTATTACAAGGTAGATTCCCTATCGCGACAGACGAAGCATGTTACCCATTCAGATCTACCTCACTCTAGATATTGCTCTATCCGAACGACATAACAATATCTTAGTCTTCTTGTGTATGTCATTTTTTAATGATTCTTCACCATTGAGTGAAAGGGCCAAAAACGACATGTAACATGATATCTCAAAACGTTGTGGACAGATTATGCCAAAACTTAGTGGGCAGGTTGTGTTTGTGACAAGGAAGAATGGATTCAATTTCGGTGAAGATCCAGCGACTAGAACTTCACAAAATATTTTTAGTCTTCTTGCATATGTAATTTTTAAATGATTCTTCACCATTGAGTCATATGGCCAAAAACTATATATAGCATGATATTTCAAAGAGTTGTGGACGTATTTGGCCGAAAATTGGTGGGCAGATTGTGTTTGTGACAAGAAAGAATTGATTCAATTTCGGTGAAGATCCGGACACTAGAACTTAAAAAAATATTTTTAGTCTTCTTGCATATGTAATTTTTTAATGATTCTTCACCATTAAGTGATATGGCCAAAAACGATATATAGCATGATATTTCAAAAAGTTGTGGACAGATTATGCCAAAACTTGGTGGGCAGGTTGTGTTTGTGACAAGGAAGAATGGATTCAATTTCGGTGAAGATCCAGCGACTAGAACTTCACAAAATATTTTTAGTCTTCTTGCATATGTAATTTTTAAATGATTCTTCACCATTGAGTCATATGGCCAAAAACTATATATAGCATGATATTTCAAAGAGTTGTGGACGTATTTGGCCGAAAATTGGTGGGCAGATTGTGTTTGTGACAAGAAAGAATTGATTCAATTTCGGTGAAGATCCGGACACTAGAACTTAAAAAAATATTTTTAGTCTTCTTGCATATGTAATTTTTTAATGATTCTTCACCATTAAGTGATATGGCCAAAAACGATATATAGCATGATATTTCAAAAACTTGTGGACAGATTATGCCAAAACTTGGTGGGCAGGTTGTGTTTGTGACAAGGTAGAATGGATTCCATTTCGTTGAAGATCCGGGTACTAGAACATCAGAAAATATTTTTAGTCTTCTTGCGTATGTCATTTTTTAATGATTCTTCCCCATTGAGTGATATGGCCAAAAACTATATATGGCATGATATTTCAAAAAGGTGTGGACAGATTATGCCAAAACTTGTTGGGCAGGTTGTGTTTGTGACAAGGAAGAATGGATTCAATTTCGGTGAAGATCCAGCGACTAGAACTTTTTAAAATAATTTTAGTCTTCTTGCATATGTCATTTTTCAATGATTCTTCACCATTGAGTGATAGGGCCAAAAACAATATATAGCATGATATTTCAAAGAGTTGTGGACATATTTGGCCGAAATTTGGTGGGCAGGTTGTGTTTGTGACGAGAAAGAATTGATTCAATTTCGGTGAAGATCCGGACACTAGAACTTAAAAAAAAAAATTAAGTCTTCTTGCGTATGTCATTTCTTTTTAATGATTCTTCCCCATTGAGTGATATTGCCAAAAACGATATATAGCATGATATTTCAAAAACTTGTGGACAGATTATGCCAAAACTTGTTGGGCAGGTTGTGTTTGTGACAAGGAAGAATGGATTCAATTGCGGTGAAGATCTGGATACGAGAACTTTTCAAAATATTTTTAGTCTTCTTGTGTATGTCATTTTTTAAATGATTCTTCACCATTGAGTGATACTAGGGCATTGCCCGTACTATATCTATATCTAAAATTATATCCCCCCCCCCCCTCTATTTACATGAAATGGTTTGGTCCAAAGCGAACGGCTTCCGGAGTTTGGTAAAGAAATCGCCATCGCGTGCACAAACGCGCAGGAAAGCGAATGAATCGCAAATTCGTTTTTATTAGTTTTAAAACATAGTTTAACGCCAACATAGTTTGCAAACGTGAAATAAATGAATACGCTCTCAAATGTGCCATCCGAGGCAGAGTGTGCCCGCCACGTTCGGCACACGCGATAGTTCGCTGCTCTCTGATTGGTTGAATCGTTTTTTGGACATAGCTCGGTAAGTAATTGTCCGATTAATATGAAACCTTGAAAAGGCACATCCTCGGGTCCCCAGCAATATACCTGGCAAGTTAAAAGTATATCGGACCCGTGGTTGTCGAGAAACAGCGGTCACAGACAAACGTACAAACAGAGATTACTGGAATTATAGATAGATGGCCAAAAACGATATATAGCATGATATTTCAAAAACTTGTGGACAGATTATGCCAAAACTTGTTGGGCAGGTTGTGTTTGTGGTAAGAAAGAATTGTTTCAATTTCGGTGAAGATCCAGCGACTAGAACTTTTAAAAAATATTGTCCTGTGGCCGCCTTTGATTAAAGTCAGACGGTCACGGAAGCCGATTGCGAAGGCCTTAGCCATCGAGGCGAAAACTCAATGGTGGACTCTGGAAACAAAAAGCTACACCAAAGTGCGCAGGATGGAGGGGGGCGGCGCAAGAGCCCTGCGGTCTTACCTATTAAATCAACCATACGGAAACTGCGTTCAGATATATATACAGAAAATAATATAAGGGTTTATTCGCAAGGATGGTGGGACAGGAAAAGCACGCTTACTTTTCCTTAAAGTTTTAAGGACAGGAAAAGCACCGGATATGCCGGTAATACATATCCTAATTGGGACGTCCCCACACGACAGATTTCGGATACGAGACAAGGGAATACGAATTAAGGAAAAGTAAACGTTCGTTATGGTGTGTAAGTGGTGTGCGGTGCTATCTGTCCGTCGTCTTGTCCCTACGCGGCTCCAAGCTCCGCTGCACACCACGAGGTCCCTCACTCCAGCACCACAGCACCGCGAAGGCCCGAGCCAACGCCCACTCCAGGCTCCTCATCGACCGCACGAGGTCCATGCACCACTCTAAGCACAAGCACCGAGCACCGCTCCAAGCACCATGCAGATGGCGAGCCAACGACCACCAGGACCTCTCAAGACCAAGAAGAAGCGCAAGAGTTTCAAGCACGTCTATCGAGACAGCCAGAGAGCGCAAGGGTTCGAGCTGCGCAAGAAGGAAAATGTCGTTCGGCACGCCCTTATATAACCTGGGTTATGACGTCAGCCTTGGCGCGCCACCAACCAGCGACTTCCACCGAACCTCCCAGCACCTTCCCTCCAATCACAGGCCTCCTGGGCATGTTGCTTTGCAAGTTCGTGATGTGCCCGGCGGCAGCCATCATCGGCGGTGTCCTGGCCTGGTTTCCTGTCCGTTTTCTTCCAAAGTCATTGTCAGGGAAGGGAATTTAATTACAGTGTGCACTACAGGGCCTGTCTAAGTGTTTATATGGGTATGCATTGCCATAAGGGACAAAGGTTTGGCTACCAGGTTTGACACACAGGGGTTTATCTTAATCCCTACACGATCTAACACCCGAACATCCTGGTATGTTCACAGGTATACTCTTGCCCGACAAACCGGACGACACATGGAACTTATTACAAGGTAGATTCCCTATCGCGACAGACGAAGCATGTTACCCATTCAGATCTACCTCACTCTAGATATTGCTCTATCCGAACGACATAACAATATCTTAGTCTTCTTGTGTATGTCATTTTTTAATGATTCTTCACCATTGAGTGAAAGGGCCAAAAACGACATGTAACATGATATCTCAAAACGTTGTGGACAGATTATGCCAAAACTTAGTGGGCAGGTTGTGTTTGTGACAAGGAAGAATGGATTCAATTTCGGTGAAGATCCAGCGACTAGAACTTCACAAAATATTTTTAGTCTTCTTGCATATGTAATTTTTAAATGATTCTTCACCATTGAGTCATATGGCCAAAAACTATATATAGCATGATATTTCAAAGAGTTGTGGACGTATTTGGCCGAAAATTGGTGGGCAGATTGTGTTTGTGACAAGAAAGAATTGATTCAATTTCGGTGAAGATCCGGACACTAGAACTTAAAAAAATATTTTTAGTCTTCTTGCATATGTAATTTTTTAATGATTCTTCACCATTAAGTGATATGGCCAAAAACGATATATAGCATGATATTTCAAAAAGTTGTGGACAGATTATGCCAAAACTTGGTGGGCAGGTTGTGTTTGTGACAAGGAAGAATGGATTCAATTTCGGTGAAGATCCAGCGACTAGAACTTCACAAAATATTTTTAGTCTTCTTGCATATGTAATTTTTAAATGATTCTTCACCATTGAGTCATATGGCCAAAAACTATATATAGCATGATATTTCAAAGAGTTGTGGACGTATTTGGCCGAAAATTGGTGGGCAGATTGTGTTTGTGACAAGAAAGAATTGATTCAATTTCGGTGAAGATCCGGACACTAGAACTTAAAAAAATATTTTTAGTCTTCTTGCATATGTAATTTTTTAATGATTCTTCACCATTAAGTGATATGGCCAAAAACGATATATAGCATGATATTTCAAAAACTTGTGGACAGATTATGCCAAAACTTGGTGGGCAGGTTGTGTTTGTGACAAGGTAGAATGGATTCCATTTCGTTGAAGATCCGGGTACTAGAACATCAGAAAATATTTTTAGTCTTCTTGCGTATGTCATTTTTTAATGATTCTTCCCCATTGAGTGATATGGCCAAAAACTATATATGGCATGATATTTCAAAAAGGTGTGGACAGATTATGCCAAAACTTGTTGGGCAGGTTGTGTTTGTGACAAGGAAGAATGGATTCAATTTCGGTGAAGATCCAGCGACTAGAACTTTTTAAAATAATTTTAGTCTTCTTGCATATGTCATTTTTCAATGATTCTTCACCATTGAGTGATAGGGCCAAAAACAATATATAGCATGATATTTCAAAGAGTTGTGGACATATTTGGCCGAAATTTGGTGGGCAGGTTGTGTTTGTGACGAGAAAGAATTGATTCAATTTCGGTGAAGATCCGGACACTAGAACTTAAAAAAAAAAATTAAGTCTTCTTGCGTATGTCATTTCTTTTTAATGATTCTTCCCCATTGAGTGATATTGCCAAAAACGATATATAGCATGATATTTCAAAAACTTGTGGACAGATTATGCCAAAACTTGTTGGGCAGGTTGTGTTTGTGACAAGGAAGAATGGATTCAATTGCGGTGAAGATCTGGATACGAGAACTTTACAAAATATTTTTAGTCTTCTTGTGTATGTCATTTTTTAAATGATTCTTCACCATTGAGTGATACTAGGGCATTGCCCGTACTATATCTATATCTAAAATTATATCCCCCCCCCCCTCTATTTACATGAAATGGTTTGGTCCAAAGCGAACGGCTTCCGGAGTTTGGTAAAGAAATCGCCATCGCGTGCACAAACGCGCAGGAAAGCGAATGAATCGCAAATTCGTTTTTATTAGTTTTAAAACATAGTTTAACGCCAACATAGTTTGCAAACGTGAAATAAATGAATACGCTCTCAAATGTGCCATCCGAGGCAGAGTGTGCCCGCCACGTTCGGCACACGCGATAGTTCGCTGCTCTCTGATTGGTTGAATCGTTTTTTGGACATAGCTCGGTAAGTAATTGTCCGATTAATATGAAACCTTGAAAAGGCACATCCTCGGGTCCCCAGCAATATACCTGGCAAGTTAAAAGTATATCGGACCCGTGGTTGTCGAGAAACAGCGGTCACAGACAAACGTACAAACAGAGATTACTGGAATTATAGATAGATGGCCAAAAACGATATATAGCATGATATTTCAAAAACTTGTGGACAGATTATGCCAAAACTTGTTGGGCAGGTTGTGTTTGTGACAAGAAATAATTGATTCAATTTCGGTGAAGTTCCAGATACTAGAACTTTACAAAATATTTTTAGTCTTCCTGCGTATGTCATTGTTTAATGATTCTTCACCATTGAGTGATAGGGCCAAGAACGATATATAGCATGATATTTCAAAAAGTTGTGGACGTATTTGCCCGAAATTTGGTGGGCAGGTTGTGTTTGTGACAAGAAAGAATTGATTCAATTTCGGGGAAGATCCGGATACTAGAACTTACAAATATATTTTTAGTCTTCTTGCATATGTCATTTAAAAAAATGATTCTTCACCATTGAGTGATATGGCCAAAAACGATATATAGCATGATATTTCAAAGAGTTGTGGACGTATTTGGCCGAAATTTGGTGGATGAGTTGGCTTGGCAACAAGAACAAGATGATTCGATTTTGATTCAAGTCCGAATCCAGATCTGGCCAATGAGTGGGATACAAAAGGTAAACTGTTCAGCCTGGGGGAGGTATTCTCCCTCCCGAGTACCATTCTAGTTATTTATTGAACTCTTTAACACGTATATGTCATTGTATCATTGAGCATTAATTGGTATTTCCAGTTGCATCGAGTTTTCTTCAAGGCCCTCATTTTCGATAAACGCCTCGAACGAAGCAAATGCATTGTAAAGGAGCTTCAACCCCACGTTCAATATTTACTCATTGAATTGGCTAACAATAATAACCCGGTATTAATTATTCCAGGGAACTCCGAACGAGTGCCGAGCGAGTCCCAGAGGAGCTGTGAATCTTACGGACAGTTATCCACGAGGATGTGCTTATAGAGAGAGACACGTGGAGCACATTTTGGACTGGGAATACCGTTCATCTCAAGTTACAGTTTGAATTAAAAAAAAAAAACATTTTAAAAACACTCAGATAGAACTCAAGTAAACGGCAGTAATCGTTCCTGCCGTTCTTCCAACTCTTCATTCCTCTTAATCTTCAGTCAATTTCCCAGCCATCTGCCTCCTGTTCGAGTAATGATCACCCAAGGACCACATCCTCTCTTATACCTATGTAGATTGATAGGATATTCCCTCAGGGATAGCCTCGGGAGGTATGATCAATACTTGTCCAAAATGAGTAGCTTTCACCCATTGCCACGTGACAAAAATGGCGGCGCATCCACATTAATTTGACGTCGTCCTCATTTCACAGATCTTGTGATGTCTCGCCTCTTTTTCAAGATATGAATTACGATACATCGTATTTGTGCCTTTGTTTTTTGTGGGGTTTGTTTGGTATACAACATCGAGGCTCGTGTAAGAGCTAGCACATTAAACACATATTAGCACATAAAAACCATAAACGGAGACATAAAACATAATAAAGGGAGGGGGAGACGAGATGGGGGGGAGAGAGGGAAGCACACAAGCACAACAGTGGAGAACAGGGACGTCGGGAGATCTGTGGGAGGGAGAGGGCTTGGGGGGGGGTGGAGGGGAGGAGGGAAGGGTACACGCTATAAAACAAATTAACACTACTAGGGATTTGGGGTGTATTAACGGGGGTAGAAAAGATCAAGGTTTTGGATGGGGGAAGATAAGAGATGGTGGCGAACAGCTGTTTTAAAGACCTGGAGGGTGGAGTGGGATTGAAGAGAGTGAGGGAGTTTGTTCCAGAGGTGGGAGAAAAGAGGAATGAAGGAGTGAAGGTGAGCAGAGAGTCTTGATTTTGGCAGTTTAACCATAAGAGGGTTGCAGGCAGCTCTTGTGCGACCTGTAGGAGTATTTGGGGGACAGAGCCCAGAGAGAGCTGGGGGAGCAAGGCCGGAGAGGAGTCGGTAGAGGACAGAAAGACCACGAACCTGCCTGCGGTGAGTGAGTGAAAGGCCCTCAGAATCAGCTTCATTGCGGGAGATTCCAATGATTCTGAAAGCTTTGGTTTCTACAGCGTGAAGCCGAGCTAGGTGTGAGGCAGGAGCACCAGCCCAGAGGGGAGAACAGCATTCCATCACGCTGCGGATGAACAGCTTGAACGGAACAGCTTGTTCCACCTTGTTGAATCGTTAAAATGTGGTGCAGCCTGAAAGCCCAGCCCGGAGATGAACAAGCACAAATAGTTGTTGAGGAGAAATGCAGGTCATTTCCAAGCACACTGTGCTGCAACCTGAAGCATACAATATGAAGAAGAGGAAAGCTCCCTGTAAGCTCGGGAATAATTGCACATGGACAGTCAGCCTAGTGGACAAACAGAATCGAGGAAGCTTGACCTCGTGCGGGTGATTGCCCGGTTCAGTAACTCTAGCATGCAGGTGGTGCCGAGTTGGACAAGATTGGATATCAGCCGCAGAGTGAATACACCGATCCAGAGTTGCAGCATTGGACAGCTGCCAACAGTAGATGCTCCCGCGACAAGCATGTCCAGGGTTTGATATATCGCGTCGATCCGAGGCCTTCAGGAAAAAAGTGAACATTGATGATGTTGTCTGCACATTTGATCGAGCGCGCTACCTGAAAGCTGCTGAAACCAAGTAGACACATCCAGACATGTCGAAGGGCATTGTGATTGGTGTAGAAGGGTTTCGTCTCCTTCTTTTTTCTCTCAACAGGAGCAAGGATAATGGAAGAGGAAGGTTAAATTGTCAGCGGGGTAGCGGGGCAAAATTGGGCACAACCATGACGAGGGAATAAATGAACAGAAAAGGTATGGGGAATAAAAACTGAAATAATCAAATAAGTGGGTTGCGTTACTTCGTAAGGGTTAATAAAGATCAAAGGTCAGGATGGGGATGACACGAGGTGGTTGGGCACTGCCTGCTTGAATTCCTAGCGTGAAGAGTGAGAAAGAACAGGCTCTGGAAGGTAGTTCCAGAGATAGATGGGACAGCAGGGAACTAGAACGGCACTCAGTAGAGAGCGTACCTCCGCCTGGTTGGCCATATCACTCAATGGTGAAGAATCACTTAAAAAATTAAATAACTCTCATATCCGAATCCATATTCAGGTCTTCACCAAAATTTAATCGATTCTTCCTTGTCAAACACACAACCGGTCCACCAAGTTTCGTCCAAATCCATCCACAACGTTTTGAGATATCCCGCAATGTATAGTTTTTGGTCCCATCTCCCAATGGTGAAGATTTCACTTATAGAAATTAAGTAATCCTCATATCCGAATTCATATTCAGATCTTCACCAAAATCGAATCTATTTGTCCTTGTCAGACACCCAACCGATCCACCAAGTTTCATCCAAATCCGTCCACAATTTTTTGAGATATCCTGATATGTATCATTTTTGGCCCTATCTCCCAATGGTGAAGAATCACTTAAGAAATTCTAGTAGCCGGATCCAAATCCGGATCTTCACCAAAATCGAATCATTTCGTCCTTGTGACATACGCTACATCTCTGCCAAATTTCGTACAAATCCGTCCACAACGTTTTGAGATATTTTGTTCACAAACAAACAAACAAGAAGACGTCATGCAGAGCACGATACTTGCAAAATCCACCTCCCCCCTCCCAGAAAAAAGGTTGCAATTTATCCAGCAAATTGGCCATTTCATCAAGATCAAAATTGATGATCTTGATCAAATCTCAGATCAATAGGATGAAAAGTGACTATTTTTCAGATTAAAAATGATGATTTTAGAAGTTTGACCTTGAGTTGACCTTTTGACCTTAAAAAAATAGTTGGTTTCCCAATTCAGTGACTCAATATACAAATTCTGTTCAATTTTAAAGTCAATCGGATGAAAATTGATGATTTTGGAAATTTGACCTCCAGGTGACCTTTGAACTTTTGACCTCAAATAGTTGCTTTCCCAATTTAGTGACTCGATATACAAATGCTGTTCAATTTTAAAGTCAATCGGATGAAAATTTATGATTTTGGAAATTTGACCTCCAGGTGACCTTTGACCTTTGACCTCAACATCAATAGGCTTCTCAATTGTGACAACCTCTACAACCTGGTGAAGTTCAATGATGATCGGTTTAGAATTGTGACCTGTAGGCCAGTGATAAACAGACAGGCAGACAAACAAACGCAACCGACCAATATACTTGAAAAATATTCGATTTTGCAAGTAACAAACAGACAGGGACGAAAACATAACCTCCATCCACCTTTGGAGGCGGAGGTAATAAAAGAGTTGAGGTATACAGTCAGCCTGGATTTTGGATGTTTAACTAGGAGAGGGTTATAGAAAACACGCGTGCTTCCTAGATTTGCAGTGGAGGATCGGAAGGAGGATTTTTTTTTTTTTGGGGGGTGGGGGGGGATTTGTTGATCTGGAGAAGGCATTCGATAGGGTTCCATGCAAAGTATTGACATGGGCATTGAGGAAGTTAGGAGTGGAGGAATGGTTGATCAGAGTAGTGATGGCAATGTACAAAAGAGCGCGCACAGCTGTAAGGACGAAGGACGGGAACAGTGGTGAGTTTGAGGTGAAGGTGGGAGTGCATCAGGGGTCGGTACTAAGTCCACTACTATTTGTAGCTGTGATGGAGGTGCTGGCTCAGAACGTAAAGGAGGGTTTACCGTGGGAGTTGTTGTATGCAGATGATCTGGTGTTGATTGCGGAAAGTATGGATGGACTGAAGGAAAAGATGAACAAGTGGAAGGAATGTATGGAGACAAAAGGTCTGAAGGTGAATATCGGAAAGACGAAGGTGATGGCAAGTGGTAAAGCATGTGGTAAGGTGGAAAGAACTGGGAAGTGGCCGTGTGCTGTGTGCAGGAAGGGTGTCGGAGTGAACTCCATTCAATGTACAATGTGCGCTGAGTGGGTTCATCAAAAATGTAGTGGTCTGAGTGGGTTATTTACCAGTGTGGCAGCTACATTCAAATGTAAGGTGTGCACAGAGGGAGCTGCAGATGGAGGAAATGTTGAGTTGGATCTTGGAGACGGCGTGAAGCTGGAAGGTGTGAAAACATTTTGCTACCTCGGAGACATGCTGAATGGAGAAGGTGGATCAGACTCGGCAACGGTTGCTCGAGTGAGATGTGCATGGAAGAAGTTTCGGGAACTGAGTGGCGTGCTGATGAGGAGGAGAGTGTCGCTGAAGCTGAAGGGAAAGGTGTATGCTGCATGTGTGAGAAGTGTTATGATTTATGGGAGCGAGACATGGGTAATGAACGGAGAGCAGCAACGAAGGCTGGAAAGGGTGGAAATGCGAATGGTTCGATGGATGTGCGGATTATCGTTGAGAGAGAGGAAGACAAATGATGAATTGCGAAAGATGATGGGAATATTGCCTGTGATTGATGCTGTGAAGAGGAACAGGTTGAGATGATTTGGTCATGTGTTGAGGAAGGATGAAAGTGACTGGTTGAGAAGAGTGATGGAAGTTAATGTAGAAGGAAGTAGAGGACGGGGAAGACCGAGAAAGACTTGGCTAAAGATGGTGGAAGAAGAAATGCGGGCAAGGGGGTTAACAAGGAGAGATGCAGAAAATAGGGCAAAATGGAGAAGATTGTCATGGGGACCGCAAGGCTAACCCCCGCTCTAGCAGGGAAAATGGCCTTAAAATGCATGTTGTTGTTGTTGTTGTTGATCGGAAGACATAGAGACAGTACTCGGAAGACAGAACACGTGCTTTTACCAAGGCGGTAAAAGACAGACAGACACCACCGACCTGCCTGCTTTGTGAAAGAAACAGACCTTGTGCTTTGGCCTCATCGCAGGAGATTCCGACAATGTTGAGAGCTTTAGATGCCACCGAAACCACGAGAAGAAGATGGGATGCTGAAGTGTGAGGCAACAGCGGAGAGCAGTACTCCATTTAGCTACAGACAAAGGCCATGTCGACTGCGAGTAGTTCTGATTTTCCAAAGAAAGACTTGGTTCAATGGAGACCAGCTACGTCATTAGCCCAAGAGGAGTCATGGCTGATGGTGAGGCCTATTAGTTCAAAAGACTGAACCTCTTTCACTGGCTGACCATGGAAGTAGACAGGTGTTATTTTGACAATCCTTCTGGAGTGACAGGCTGAGACAGTGAGATTTTCCAGGATTTATTTTTAATACATGGGCTAAGGCTCCTAATAGAGCTGACACACATGCACACAAGCACACACACAAATACTGACAAGACAAGCACTTAACACAGCCACTGAGCTTGAGGGAAGTGCTCTCACTGCTATCACTTGCTTGGATACTCTGGGTACCAGCAACGTCGTCACAATGGCGCTGCTTTTCTCACCGTACTCAGCGGGGCATTTCCTCAGGAGGAATTTTCTCCTCCTCTTGGATGCCAACTGATGGGGATTGTCCGTGCTCTATCCTTTTCAAGCAAGGAAGCAGCACGTACCATTTTAAGTCTTTTGGATGACCTGAACCAGTCCAAACCGGATGGGTGTTTTTAGAAGACACCATCTCCTTACAAGATGGCCGTTGGCTCCCGAGGAGAGCTCATCCGGCCTTTGCCAAGTGTTGTTTATGGTCCTGGCCGGGTGTTACAGTCACCCTCGCCCAACTAGCAAAGCTAGTGAGGGGTGTCGGTTTAGTCACCGATAACCCGATCATGCGGCAGGTAGCACTGGGTTACACGCTACCCTTACTGTTATGGATTCGTCACTTCCGTTGTGGTGGCTTTCATCCACTTGAGGCATTTCTGGTTCCATGTATTATTATTATTGTTGTTTGAGGGAAATAGCAATTATTATTGTCAAAAGGTAAAAGGAATGTTTTAAAAATGAAACCGGATCGGGAACCGGAAGACGAAGAAGAAGAAGAGAAAGGGCGGAGCGAATGAGTCGGACAAGAAAGCCGAGTTGCTCCGGGTTCTGAAGCGAACTTTCGGGTTTCCGGGAGAGGAATTCCTACGACGGAGTTGTCATCGCTATGACCGGTCAACCTGCATGTCAGGTTTTGCGATCGATTCAGGAGAGAATCATCGCCGTGCCGTGCGCCACGAGACTGGGTCGTCGGCCATTTTGACTCGCGCAGGATTTGTTTCGCTCGCGGTTTCGTTTCTTTTCGACAATTCTCACCGTATTCAGATGTCAATCTGGGGCGTGTGTGTGACGCGGATTTTTGAAGGCTAATTCGTCCATACCCGAGGGTGTGATCTCTCGGTCGCCTGTAGGGCGCCTTTGGATTTCCCAGTTGCCTTGAGGGTGCCTTTGTACAGCTTCGGCTGTGTGACTGCCCCGGCCATCCGCACGGGATTCTGGTCGTTTGGACATCGTTCTAGCGATCGCTGGAGCGAATCAACTACGTCTTGGAGCCGGGAATAAGAGATATTGGGGAATGTTCTTGTTACACTCACTTGGAGCACAGTTAGTTATATATTGCAAAACTGATGGTACCATCATAGGACATATTGATTGTACTTTTGAATACTATTGTTGTTGTACCGTTATTCTTGTGTGATCTCAATACAATATTTGTTTGTGAGTAACAATTGGGGTGGCTTCTCCATTGATCTTGGACACACAGAATAACACATTCTTCTGCCTTGACTCCTCTCGGGCCTCGGAGGTACACCGTGACCAGGGGGTTGGGGAGGAGCACGTAACATTACACAGTCCCTTTTGGGACTGCCACTGGTAACGTGTAACCCAGTGGCAGTCCCAAAAGAATGACCTGACGAAATACAATAGAAATATGCAAAAATACAATAGGAATACAATGCCTGGACGCAAAAACAAGCCAGCGAGTCCTCGGATGCTCGGGTTTATAATGTCATCGGGAGAGGCGTAGTCTAAAGACCGACCAGCATCTAGTACAGCCTCATCTTCATGGGAGCTGCCTTCCCAATGGTGCCCGCCTGTTGCCATGTGGATCTCATTGGCCAACCTCCTGGCTCAGCGACGCCAATGACTGGCAACCCTGCCCTTATGTGGTCCTTCGTTCGGCTGCTTCAGCTTGGGGTCCATGGTCTGGAAAGGGGCCTGAGCTTCTCCCGTATTTTTAACTCAACTGGACTACCATCCAGTTAAGTTCATCACATACTGAACCCTCCGGCGTCCGTCGTCGTTGTCTGTCGTCCGTTAACCTTTCGACATTAACACTACAGCGTCCACAAATATCAACCGATTCTGATCAAACTTGACATGCAGCATCCTTACCCCAAGGACCAGGTTGGTATTACATTTCAGCCCGATCCGTTGAAAAATGGCGGACTTAGGCGACCATTTTGTTTTTGGTCATGAAAACGACGTAAACACTCTAGCGTCCACAAATATTAACCGATTTTGATCAAACTTAGAATGTTTAACCCTTACCACACAAGGTAGGTTGCTATTGCATTCCAACCCGATCCGTCACAAAATGGCCGCCATAGGCCGCCATATTGTTTTCAGCTCCGAAACGACGTTAAGACTTTAACGTCCACAAATATTTATGGATTTTGATCAAACTTTAAAGTTGTCCAGTCAGTTCAGTTGAGTTCTGCTTCCCTGGAAGCTCTAGTTTTATACAGCACAGCAAAATCCCTCGTCGGCTCATCTGGGAGGTTCTGGCTCAAGCCTTTCACGAATCAGCCGGTCAGGCGTGACGTTCGACTAAGGTTAGGGCAGGAATTTGTAATTTGCCCAGAGTGCCAGCAATAGCTTGCTGACTCTTCGTGAAATACACCGTGGGATCTTTAGCATCTACCAACTAATGTTGGTGATGGAACGCCCTGTTTTGGAGGGACGGCACACATATTGATGAGTCACGTTGCTGGAAAACACCAGTGTGACAGTTTATAGCTGGGCCAAGATGCAAACTCACGCTAGAAAAGCAAAAGCAGCACCGAAAGCGCCGCCGGTGCATGGACAGACATGATCTTCAACTTACATAATAGATTTGTTAATACTTCATTTATTTACTTTTTGGCAGCTGCTGTGAGTTTGCTTTGTTTATGAGCTTGTTGCTGTTCTAATTTAGGATCTTCATTAAAGAAAGTCATTTCAAAAAGTTACAAAAGAGAGGAGTTCTGCGAGGTTGTTTGCTCAGGGGCCTGTGCTGGCATGCATGTATTGTATGTCTTTAGAAAGATTAACTCTAACCATTTTTCTAACATTATGGTAGTTTATGAACCAGAGTATAGGATATAGGCAGAGGATGAACAAAAATAAGTTGTATGCATTAAATGTATTGATTGTTTAACTCCTAGCAAATCTGTAGACAAACCTATTTTTATTCCGCATAGTCATTAATGTCACTGCAAAAACCTGTAAATGGCCTGTTAAAGAAAAAAAAGTTTGTCAAAATGTAAAAAAACACAGAAGCAAGATATTACATGATGTGCGAAACGAGGACCTAAAAATTTGGATGGGTCGCAATCTTTCTCGTGTAACAAAGTTACTCATTTTTGTTAAGGATCATACTTCACAATATACCTTGGGGTATATCCTATCAATAGTAGGTGAACCTTTGTCACCTCGACTGAGCCTGAACCCCTTACCCACCATTTTATGGGTCTAGCTCAAAGACTACACAGTATCTGCACAGTATTACAGGACCCCACAATATCACAAGAACCAACGGTTGGGGGGGTCATAGGACCCCACGGTATCAAAAGACCCACCCGTACATTATCACAGATGAGACTGCACTCATTGCAAGCCATCAATGACGAACTGGATATGAACGAGCAGGAAACTTCAGTCTAAGTCGCCAAGAAGTTATGGGATCTGACGTAAACTTGTTATGATGAAGCCTTTTAATGTTTTGTTTTTGTTCTAAACACCATTATCAATGTGACATGGTAGGTAAATTGACCCTTTCGTAGTGAATGAAGGCCAGTACTCATGGGGTTCTTGGTAGTTGTATGCTTGTGGGAATTATCCCAGCCCAAGCACAGTCACTATTTAATATCTGCCACAATGGCAGCCAGAGGGGAAATGCATTTTGAGGACTTGCACAGAGCTTAGATGTTTATTTCACAACTCCCTGCATCTACTGTCCCTAAGATTTCACAACTCCCTGCATCTACTGTACCTAAGATTTTACAACTCCCTGCATCTACTGTACCTAGGATTTCACAACTCCCTGCATCTACTGTACCTAAGATTTTACAACTCCCTGCATCTACTGTACCTAGGATTTTACAACTCCCTGCATCTACTGTACCTAAGATTTCACAACTCCCTGCATCTACTGTCCCTAAGATTTCACAACTCCCTGCATCTACTGTACCTAGGATTTTACAACTCCCTGCATCTACTGTCCCTAGGATTTTACAACTCCCTGCATCTACTGTACCTAGGATTTCACAACTCCCTGCATCTACTGTCCCTAAGATTTTACAACTCCCTGCATCTACTGTACCTAGGATTTCACAACTCCCTGCATCTACTGTACCTAAGATTTTACAACTCCCTGCATCTACTGTACCTAGGATTTCACAACTCCCTGCATCTACTGTACCTAAGATTTCACAACTCCCTGCATCTACTGTCCCTAAGATTTCACAACTCCCTGCATCTACTGTCCCTAAGATTTCACAACTCCCTGCATCTACTGTACCTAAGATTTTACAACTTCCTGCATCTACTGTACCTAGGATTTCACAACTCCCTGCATCTACTGTACCTAAGATTTTACAACTCCCTGCATCTACTGTACCTAGGATTTTACAACTCCCTGCATCTACTGTACCTAAGATTTCACAACTCCCTGCATCTACTGTCCCTAAGATTTCACAACTCCCTGCATCTACTGTACCTAGGATTTTACAACTCCCTGCATCTACTGTACCTAGGATTTCACAACTCCCTGCATCTACTGTACCTAAGATTTCACAACTCCCTGCATCTACTGTCCCTAAGATTTCACAACTCCCTGCATCTACTGTACCTAGGATTTTACAACTCCCTGCATCTACTGTACCTAAGATTTTACATCTCCCTGCATCTACTGTACCTAAGATTTTACAACTCCCTGCATCTACTGTACCTAGGATTTTACAACTCCCTGCATCTACTGTACCTAAGATTTTACAACTCCCTGCATCTACTGTACCTAGGATTTCACAACTCCCTGCATCTACTTACTGTACCTAAGATTTTACAACTCCCTGCATCTACTGTAACTAAGATTTCACAACTCCCTGCATCTACTTACTGTACCTAAGATTTTACAACTGCCTGCATCCACTGTGTCAGTACTTACTAAACTGCTGCACTGTGCATGGATATTAAAGTTTATGCAGCTCCAGGAAATGACTTTTAGAGGCCAAGAACTTTCCCAAAAAGGTCTTTAAATCCAAGTGATCACTTCTTTCTTTGCCCTAAGGTTTTAAACAGATTGTCAAACAATTTAATAGTAGCAACAGCATACAACATATGGATGTGCAGGTAACAAGACTTAAAGAATTTTTATGAAACAAACAACTTTTGTTTTATCCAGCACCTGAGCATGAACCTTCTAAAAATAAAAGGTGTCTTTTACCAACCGTAAAGCACGAATTTCATTATCCCAAACCAAAACCATCAAATATTCATGCAGGCTTAATTTTTAAACAGCAGCAGATCGACCCTGTCCACGACCACAACCATGCCACAGAGTTTTGTCTGAAGGACCGGTGGGAGTTACAATAAACTAATTGTGGTTACAAGAACAGGGGTCCGGGGTCCTTCAAGGGCAGAAAATGCCACGGAATGTACGGCAAGCTCAAAATGGCAGTGCATAAAGCCTTGTGTGTTGGAGAATTGCCTGAAGCTTTTATATATGATTCATAAAAATGATAATGGATACAAACGCATCTCACCTGCCAGAACGCACGGCGAGTTACTCAATGCCACAACCTTCTAAGGAGCAGCGAGAGGAGTTCGGAGCAATGGGAGACGGAGTTAAGAATTAGGATTCGAATGAAAAACAAAATGTGGGTTTGCAGAACCTTGATAACCTCGGTTTGACTACATACTACAAAGGGGAATCATCAGAGCATTGTCCGGCTGTTGGTCTTCACCGCCACACATGGTACCCAAAAAGACATCTGTGAATTGGTGGAGATTACTAGTTCTTTAAAAATGTGACTATTCCAGACCATTGCCCCATTCCACAGACAAAGGATTTTACTGCTACACTCCATTGGGCGAAAATATTCTCTAAGGTCGGCCTTGTTCGTGCGTACCATCCGATTGCCATGGATCCAGAGGACATCCGAAGACTGCAGTCACCACGCATTTCAGCCTGTTTGAGTTCCTTCGGGTGCCGTTTGGCAGAATGCCACACAAACATTTCAACGTTTTCTTGATCAGGTGCTATGGGGATTACACTTCTGCTACGTGTATATACATGCCTTCAGAAAGTATTCACACCTCTTCACTTTTTCACATTTTGTTGTGTTACAGCCTGAATTTAAAATTGATTAAATCAAGATTTTTGTCACTGATCTGCACACAATACCCCATAATGTCAAAGTGGAATTGTATTTACAATAGTTCTTACAAGATAATTAAAAATGAAATACATTAATATGTATTGTAATTTACACAATAATTCAACCCCCTGAGTCAATACTTAGTAGTAAGTCAATACTTAGTAGAAGCGCCTTTGGCAGTGACTACAGCTTCGAGTCTCCTTGAGTATGTCTGTATCAGCTTTACACATCTGGATTGGGAGAGTTTCTCCCAATCTTCCTTGCAGATTTCCTCAAGCTCAATGAAGTTGGATGGGGAGCATCGGTGAACAACAATCTTCAATTCTTTCCACAGATTTTAAATGGGATTCAAGTCTGGGCTTTGGCTGAGCCACTCAAGGACTTTCACATTCTTGTTCTGAAGCCATTCCAGGGGTTGCTTTGGCTGTATGCTTGGGGCCATTGTCCTGGAGTATCAATGTGGCTTGGGGTCATTTTATGTTGGAACATAAATCTTCACTGCAGTCTAAGGTCTTTTGCATTCTGAAACAGGTTCTGTGTTTGGTTCGATTCATTGCTCCCTCTATCCTTACAAGTCCCCCAGTCCCTGATGCTGAAAAGCATCCCCATAGCATGATGCTGCCATCACCATGCTTCAAGGTAGGGATGGCGTTAGATGGGTGATGGGCCATGCTTGGTTTCCGTCAGACGCAGCGCTTTACATTTAGGCCAGAGATCATTTAGGGATGGTCCTAGATGGGTGATGAGCCATGCTTGCTTTCCGTCAGACGCAGCGCTTTGCATTCAGGCCACAGATCATTTTTCATCTCATCAGACCACAGAATCGTTTGCCTCATGCTCTCAGAATCTTTCACATGCCTTTTTGCAAACTCCAGGCATGCTGTCATGTATCTTTTTCTCAGGAATGGCTTCCGTTTGGCCACTCTTCAAACTGCAGTGCTGCAGAGATTGGTGTCTTTCCAGCAGGTTCTCCCATCTCAGCCAAGTAGCTCTGTCAGAGTGCTCATTGGGTTCTTGATTACCTCCCTGACCAAGGTCCTTGCTGGGTTGCTCAGTTTGGTTGGACGGCCAGCTCTAGGAGAGTCTGGGTAGTTCCCATTCCTTCCATTTCCTAATGATGGAGCTCACTTTTGTTCTTTTGTTGTTTTGTTCTTGGGAACTTTCAACACTCTTGAAATTGTGTTATGCCCTTCCCCAGATTTATGCCTCGTCACAATTCTATCTCGGTTCTACGGACAGTTCTCTGGAGTTCATGGTAGGGTTTCTGCTCTGATATGCCCTGTCAAGTGTGGTACCTTATATAGAAAGGTGTGTTTCTTTCTAAATCCCGTCCAATCTATTGAATTGGCCACAGGTAGACTCCAATCAAGTTGTAGAGACATCTCAAGGATGATCAAAGGAAATTGGTTGCTCCTGAGCTCAATTTGGAGTCTCATAGCAAAGGGGCTGATTTGACTCAGGACATTTCAGCTTTTAATTTTTAATTATTTTGTGAAGATTTCTAAAAAAAAATCCACTTTGACATTATGGGGTATTATGTGTAGATCAGTGACAAAAAACCCCTCAGTTTAATCAATTTTAAATTCAGGCTGTAACACAACAAAATGTGAAAAAAGTCAAGTGGTGTGAATACGTTCTGAAAGCACTGTAGATGATATTCTAATCGCCAGCGCAACCGCAGAAGAACATCAGAAACACCCATGTCTCCTTTTTACCCGTTTGCAGGATTTCGGCAGTCATCAATCCCACCAATTGCATATTCGGTGTGCCGTTCCTCGGCAATGGTGTTAACTGCTCAGGCATCCATCCACTCAAGGAGATGGAGCGGATTACTCGGGATTTTCTGTTGCCTTCATCTCAACGCAAACTGCGAGAGTTTTTGGGCCTCATCAACTTTTTCCACCGATTTTATTTCAAACGCAGCCACAACAGTGAAGCCGCTGAACAAATTACTCACATCTGGTAAGCACCCTGAAGTGCTCAGATGGGCAGAGCCCACCTTGACAGCCTTCCACACCATCAAAGATACATTGACCAACACCTCACTCCTAATTCATCCAAAGCCAGAGGCTCCAACATGCCTGATGGTAGACGCGTCTGAGGTTGCAGTGGGCACAGCCATTCACCAGTTCATCGATGCTGACTGGTGTCCATTCACCTTTTTCTCAAACACTGAAGCCACCAGAGCCCAAGTACAGTGCCTTCGACTGGGAATTACTTGCCGATACCTCTCTCCATCAGGCATTTCCACCACTTATTAGAGGCCAGGCAATTCTCTGTCCTGACCACAAAGCTTTAATTTTTTGCCATTCACCCATACAGACTCTCGCTCTCCTCGCACACTTCGCCAACTCTGTTATATGTTGCAATTCACCAGCAACATCCGGCACATCAATGGAATCATGAACTCTGCAGCCAATTCTCTTTTGCTCATCGAGGTATTGACGATTTCTTCAACCAACACACTGGCCATCGATTTTAATCACTGGCAGCAGCACAACAGGAGGACATGGAGCTCCACCATCTACAGTCTACAGCAGGTTCACTGACAATCTACAGATCGTGGTCGCCAGTTTGAATCGGTTCTATTTCGCGAACTGACAACTCCTGTGTACTGACCTTGTGCAAACCACCACTTACCATCCAGCAGCAAATGGCATGGTGGAGCGTTTCCACCACAAACTTCTTAGAGGCCAGGCAATAGGCAATATTGCAATCAATATTGCAACCAGGCAATCATTGCTTCGGATATGAAATCTTTCCTTTTCTCAAATGGCTTGATCTCTGATCATCAATTTTGTTTCAGACCAGGTCACTCTACTCTGGACAGGCTGCTTCTGCTGTCTCAACAATGGATGGAGGTCCTCAATGCCAAACAGGAAATCAGAGCCGTCTCCCTTGACATATCACGTGCCTTCGATACGGTCTGGAACCCGGCTCTGCTCACCAAACTCTCCTCCTATGGTATCCATGGAAATCTCCACGCATGGCTGGCGGACTTCCTCTCTGGTCGGTCAACGTGTGGCCCTGAATGGGTTTCTCTCATCTCCCCTTCCTGTTCAGGCTGGAGTTCCCCAAGGCAGTGTTCTGGGCCCTGTGCTTTTTCTGGTCTTCATCAAAGATCTCTCCGACTCTCTTGAAAATCCTCTCTATCTCTTTGCTGATGACTCCACTCTCTGCCGCTCCATTCCTCATCCCTCAGATCGGCAGTCTGCAGCCTCCTCACTCTCTGCAGACCTGGACAAAATCACAGACTGGTCAAACAAGTGGAACATGTCTTTCAATCCTGACAAATCCCACACTCTTACTATGTCTCTACGAAAAGGCCGACTGGACAACCCTCCCATCTACTTTCTGAACATTCCTCTCCAAGAAGTTCCGTCACTCAAGCTTTTGGGTCTCACTATCTGCCATGATCTTTCTTGGGAAAACCACATTTCCAAGCTGGCCTCCAAAGCCAGTCGCCGACTGGGCATCCTCCGTCGTGCGAAGTCCTTCCTTGGCACACCTGAGCTCCTCACCACATACAAGGCTTTCATCCGCAGCTCAATGGAATACTGTTCCCCCCTCTGGGCCAGTGCTCCTGCCTCACACCTAGCTCGGCTTCACGCTGTTGAAACCAAAGCTTTCAGAATCATTGGAATCTCCTGCGATGAAGCTAACTCCGAGGGCCTTTCACTCACTCACCTTAGGCAGGTTGGTGGTCTTTCTATCTTCTACCGACTCCTCTCTGGCCTTGCTCCCCCAGCTCTCTCTGTGCTCTGTCCCCCAAATATTCCTACAGGTCACACAAGATCTGCCAGCAACCCTCTTATGGTTAAACTGCCAAAATCAAGACTCTCTGCCCACCTTCACTCCTTCATTCCTCTTTTCTCCCACCTCTGGAACAAACTCCCTCACTCTCTTCAGTCCCACTCCTCCCTCCAGGTCTTTAAAACAGCTGTTTATCTCTTATCTTAAAACACCATCTCTTATCTTCCCTCATCCAAAACCTTGATCTTCTCTACCCCCGCTAATTTCACCCCAGATCCACTTTTTTGAAATACCAACTTCTTTCCTGGAAGTCCTTGGAGTGTCCTTGTGTTTTATACTTCCCCCACCCCCCCCCCAGCTCCCTTCCCACTCCTCCTCCCCCCAAGCCCTCTCCCTCCCACAGATCTCCCGATGTCCCTGCTCTCAAATGTTGTGTTTGTGTGCTTCCCCTTCTCTGCCCATCTTGTGTGCCGCTCCCCTTATTATATGTTTTATGTGTCTGTTTGATTTTTTTTGTGTGATAAACGTTAGCTCTTTCATGAGCCTCGATTTTGTATACAAAAAAATAAAAACTCAAAGTCTTCCCTGAAAGCACATCACAACTCCATGCACTGGACGGACATCGTACCTGTGGTCTTGCTTGTGCACAAGCTGCTCTAAAAGACGACCTTGGATGCTCCACTGCTGAGCTAGTGTACAGTGACCTTTATTGTGCATTTTACATGGACAAGCAACACTTATTATTTTGTTTGTTCCTTTAGTTCGAGTAATGCATTAGGAGGGGGAGTCCTGTAGCGGTATCCTTTTTCCTTTAGTGTGTAAATATGTTGCATCTTGGGTTTCCGGCGCTGGTGACAACCGGAAGTGATGAGCAGGCGAGCGGCAGTTGTTAGGGATTGACAAGGATTCCAAAGGTCTCGGACGTCTTTTCCTTGTATGTCAAATGCACACCTCCACCAGGCTGAACAGTTTACGTTTTGTATCCCAATATGTCTCAAATCTAATCAATTCGTCCTTGTCACACTCCAAACCTGTCCACCAATTTTCGGCCGGATCCATCCACAACTTTTTGAGATATCTTGTTCACAGACAAACAGGTGTGAAAACATCACCTTCATCCACCTTCGGTGGCTGAGATAATAACGAGCATGATGACCCACGTTTGTTTTTCCATGCAAAACTGGCCATGGTGGGAAGACCGAAAAAAAATAGAGGGTTACCCTCTTGGTAGTGAAACCAGTGAAGAGGAAATAACCCTTCCTTTCATGTCTTCAGACGCAGCAGGCTACCAAGGCAGTTTTTCACCAATTTGTCATGAAACCTTTCTGCAGATTCAAGTCGAGAGAAGACTCGGTCATAATTCTCGTCCACATGGAAATTCCGCTCAAGCAGATTGTCACTGTCTCCCTCCGAAAGAGCCCACTGGCAACTCCCCACCACCCCCATCTACTTTAACAATCCCCAGTCATTTAAATGCCCACAAGAAATGCCTACACGCCATGATCCTTCTTGGGTAAACCGCATTTCAATATTGCCCTCCAAAGCCAGACGCCGACTGGGCACCCTCCGTCGCACAAAGTCCTTCCTTGGAACACCTGAACACATATGTAACTACAAGGCCTTCATCCTCAGCTTGATGGAGCGCTGCTCTCCCCTGCCTCGCATCTTGATGCCATAGAAACCAAGGCCTTCAATATTATTGGAATCTGCCACGATGAAACCGAGTCTATGGGTCTATCACTTTGCCATAAAGACAGGTTGGTGATCTCTTTGTCTTCCACTGCATCTTTTCTGGTCTTGAACACTCTGCTCTTTCCATGCTTTCTTCCCCTAGGTGTCTGCAGGGCACACAGTCCACTATAAACCCCCTTCGAGTGAAACTACCTAAATCCTGAATCACTGCTTACCTACACTCATTCTTTCCTCTTTTTGCCTGCCTGTGGCACCAACTTCCACATTCTCTTCAATCTCATTCTTCGAGACAGCTGTTCACCACCATCTGATCATCCCCAATCCAAAACCATGATCTTCCCTCATGACACCTCCTCCTCCACCCCCAACCACTCCTCCTTCCAAATTTCCATTTTCCCTGGTGTTTACTACTGTATCCATCTTGCCCACCCTATGCATCCTCTCCTGCCCCCCCCCCCCCCCCATTCCTCACCACACCCATTGTTCTCCCTCTATCTAGGCCTTCAACTTGGCTGTTGGTGTTTCCCCCCCCCCCCCCCCCCCCTTCCTTCTCTCTTTGCTGTTCCTTTTGTCTTGATGCGTCCTGATCCGTTCAGTGTACTATTACGAGCTATTCCACAAACCTGGACTAAATATACCAAAAAGAAAAATTATCCCGGAGGAAATATGCTCCAAAATGAAATTAACTAAACCCCAAGATAATCATATACAGTGCATTCAGAAAGTATTCAGACCCCTTCACTTTTATCACATTTTGTTATGTACAGTGCCTTATGCTGAAATCGTTTAAATTCATTTTTTCCCTCATCAATCTACACTCAATACCCCATAATTACAAAGAGAAAACAGGATTTTAGAAAGTTTTGCAAATTTATTAAAAAGAAAAAACTGAAATGTCACATTGACATAAGTATTCATACCCTTTGCTATGATACTTGAAATTAGGCTCAGGTGCCTCCCATTTCTCTTGATCATCTTTGAGATGTTTCTACACCTTGATTGGAGTCCACCTGTGGTAAATTCAATTGATTGGACATGATTTGGAAAGGCACACACCTGTCTATATAAGGTCTCACAGCTGACAATGCATATCAGAGCAAAAACCAAGCCATGAGGTCGAAGGAACTGCCTGCAAAGCTCAGAGACAGGATTGTGTCGAGGTACAGATCTGGGGAAGCCTACAAAAAAAAATTCTGCTGCATTGAAGGTTCCCAAGAGCACAGTGACCTCCATAATTCTTAAATGGAAGAAGTTTGGAACAACCAGGACTCTTCCTAGAGCTGGCCACCCAGCCAAACTGAGCAATTGGGGGAGAAGGGCCTTGGTAAGAGAGGTGACCAAGACCCCGATGTTCATGATCATGTGTGGAGATGGGAGATCATGTGTGGAGATAGAGATCATGGACACAAAGATCATGTGTGGAAATGGGAGAAACTTCCAGAAGGACAACCATCACTGCAACACTCCACCGATCTGGGCTTCATGGCAGATTGGCCAGACGGAAGCCTCTCCTCAGTGAAAGACACATGAAAGCCCGCTTGGAGTTTGCAAAAAAGCAACTAAAGGACTCTCAGACTGTGAGAAACAAGATTCTGTGGTCTGATTAAACCAAGATTGAACTGTTTGGCTTCCGTCTGGCCACTCTGCCATAAAGCCCAGATCGGTGGAGTGTTGCAGTGATGGTTGTCCTTCTGGAAGTTTCTCCCATCCCCACACAGGATCTCTGGAGCTCAGCCAGAGTGACCATCGGGTTCTTGGACACCTCTCTTACCAAGGCCATCCTCCCCCGATTGCTCAGTTTGGCCGGGCGGCCAGCTCTAGGAAGAGTCCTGGTTGTTCCAAACTTCTTCCATTTAAGAACTAGAACGGGCACTCGGTAGAGCGCATACCTTCGCCGCAGCTACTGTTCTGTACTTGGCATGGGAGTGTAGGGAACAGAACAAAAATACGATTTTGACCTTTTCGTGACCTTGACCTTGACCTTTGACCCGATTGCTCCCAAAATCTAATCAAATGTGTCCCGTATAATAACCAATCATCCCACCAAATTTCATGCAATTCGGTTGAATACTTTTTGAGTTATGCGAATAACATACACACACACACACACACACACACACACACACACACACACAGACATACAAATAAATACACAGCGATCAAAACATAACCTTCCGCTTTTGCGAAGGTAATTATGGAGGCCACTGTGCTCTTGGGAACCTTCAATGCAGCAGAAATTTTTTGTAGGCTTCCCCAGATATGTGCCTCGACACAATCCTGTCTCTGAGCTTTGCAGGCAGTTCCTTCGACCTCATGGCTTGGTTTTTGCTCTGATATGCATCGTCAGCTGTGATACCTTATATAGACAGGTGTGTGCCTTTCCAAATCATGTCAAATCAATTGAATTTACCACAGGTGGGCTCCAATCAAGGTGTAGAAACATCTCAAAGATGATCAAGAGAAATGGGAGGCACCTGAGCTAAATTTCAAGTGTCATAGCAAAGGGTCTGAATACTTATGTCAATGTGATATTTCAGTTTTTTCTTTTTAATAAATTTGCAAAACTTTCTAAAATCCTGTTTTCTCTTTGTCATTATGGGGTGTTGAGTGTAGATTGATGAGGGAAAAAATGAATTTAAACGATTTCAGCATAAGGCTGCAACATAACAAAATGTGAAAAAGGTGAAGGGGTCTGAATACTTTCTGAATGCACTGTATATAGACTAAAGCAAAGACAACCACTCAATGCACAATATAGAAAGAGATTTGCTCTTTTTATTAATATTAATATACATATATAAAATGCGAAACAAAGAAATATTAGCAGTCATGGTAAAACGTTGAAAGTTTTATCAGCACGTGATCCTAACAGTACTTAACTGGAGGATTTTAAAAAGGAAAATCCCTGGCGGCTTCACACTTATCCTGATGCTTGTAAAGTCTGTCATTTACTGGATCTCTCCCATGTAGAGTCTCTTGTCGCTGGATGCAGAGAGCACTGTGGGGCACAAGAGTAGAGCACGACTTGGAACATCACCAAAATACAGGTGGAGTAAGTGAAGATGTACCGAAGTGGAGGAGCTCGTTATTACAAGAAAGGAAATTACTTTATGACTGCACAACGCAGATGAGTCTTGAAAGAACTCAGTCACATTCTGAACTGTGAGGTCAATCACCCAGGGAAATAAATGAGATTTGTTCCAAGTAAATTAGGAATGCACTGCAAGTGTTTTGGTTCCAGGTTCGAAGACTAATTACTGTAGAAATCCCCACATGTTAAAACAATGATAAAACTGCAAGTATCACAAAAACCATCGTCACAGATCTCAAATGCCATAATATGGACACATGTGGCACACACCAATGTGTTCGTCAGGGTGGAAGGAAACCTCGTTTACTGAACCAGCATGCCCAGGGAGCTTGTACAAGATTCGCCGCAGTGTCGTGTCCCAGATGTAGACATATCTAGAAAGGAGAGATGGAAGGAGTCTTTTTGGTTCAAATTTGCCAGCACTTTTAAAATCCTATATATACAGATGTGAAACAAAATCCACATAATTATTTTTATCATTAAACAATCACAACTCAATAACAAGACACAGAGCACCAATTTATCGAAACGCATATTCTCAATGTACCTGTCTGCTGAACCAGCTGCAATCTTACTACCATCCGTAGACCAAGAACATCGGAGCAAGTTCTGCAGAGAAGAGACGATATATGGTGACCATAGATTACCAAAGCTCACTTCGGCCAGGTGAGGTGGGCGGGAGGAAGAAAGATGGGTGGACAAGAGGTGAGGTGGGTGGGAAGGAGGTGTGGTGGGTGGACTGGAGGAGGCGGGCTGGAGATGAGGTGGGTGGTGGGAGGAGGAAAGGTGGGTGGGCGGGAGTAAGCGTTGGAGGTGGGTGGGTACGGAATCCAGTTGACCGTTAAGCAGATTGTTGATGAAACAGCTTGTACAAAAGCGCACAACGCAGCATATATTAACCTTTTCAAAGTTGTGCAGATTTCCATGGAAGATCTTAAGACATCTCTCTTGTGGAGCAAATGGGCGAATGTCCCAAATCCGCACTGGAATACAAACACATGGAGCCTAGCCTAAAAAGTATATTATATCATTTGGTCACTGCATTGGACCAGGTGGGCTTTGTGTCCTCCCACTCATACCCCTCAAGGGAAAAGAAAAGCTTTCAAAGTTTTTCTAGCATGCTAGATCTTGGCAGAACAATTATTCAGCATAACTTGCAAAAAAAAAAAAAAACTTAATATTTCGACAAAAACCATTGAAAAACAAAAAACAGACCATGAACCAACCTGGTTTTTTCAAATTTGGAGCCATAGATGGGCAGTACATATTCCAGTATAAAATGGATTACTCGTGTTACAGTAGCTAAAAGCTCTCTGCGCAGTTTACAGCAGTTTTAATCAAAATAATCGTGTTTTAAGAAGTTTTGTTCTAAAAAAAACAAAACGAAAATTATGAAATTTCCGTATTTTTGCTTTTCATCTTTAAAGGCCAATAATAAAACCTTTGCTGTTATAAAGGTAACAGATTAATGTCAAGGTAATCTAGATGTAAAAGACCCAGCTGATTGGCAGTCAACCATGCTCCAATGTTTGCTACGTCTTCACTTGTTTCTCTCCACAAACGATTCCTCAACATCTTGCTCTGAAGGTGGTAAAGTATCAGGTGCTTGACTGAACTGCATTGGCACTGCTTCGGAAAAATTCCACCATTATTATTTCGAAAATAATCTCTGCCTGACACAAAGGGCCAAATTAACTCCCAAAAAACTAATGCAGTCTATTTTGGAGTACCGACTATGCTTCGGGGGCCCTTTGCAAAAGCCACCGACTCACTCCATCGAGGGGACTTTTTCGCATGAAGAGAAGCTTACCGGTATTGTCCATGGCATTTGAAAGGACGTATGAGCCATCAGGACTCAGAGAAAGACCAGTTACAGAATCCAAATGACCCTTCATGGTATAAACAAGCTTGTTCTGCCGCAAGTCCCACGTCTGAAAGAGTGTGGAGGGGAAGTGGGGGGGACAGGGATGAGTGGGGTGATTATACACGTATAGCCTGTACTGTGACACACATGCAAATTTGAAGCAATATGGAGCACAGATAGTCAGGTTCACTATGTCAATAAATTATATTTCATTCAAAATCATGGTAGATTAGCAAACCTATACATTTTTGGAAAGGTTATAGCATAAGGAAACTAAAAATCAATGTTTACATTTGGAGAGATACCTGTATGGCGGCCATTTTGGATTTTCAAAATGGCCACTGTAAAATACATATTTTGTTATATTTCTGCCTCTAATTACCCTAAAAACTTTTTAAAATATACTAAACCTATATTTTCAGGGACAAGGAATCCAATGAAAGTATCAAATTAGTGCTATGGGGAATGGTAAGACACGAATCAAAGGTTTTGAATTGCAAAATACTGTCTTTATATTCGCGATAAGTTGCATAATCAAATACATGTTATCATTTTGTACAAGCAGTTAATAACATCAAAATGTGTCACAATAATTCATATCACCAAACATACACAGGCAGTCAGCAAAATCATATATACACATGCACTCAGTATAACTTCACATCTACACAGGCAGTCAATGACAAAATATACACAGGCAGTCAATGGCATCAAACATACACGATTACAGAATATGCCATTTAGAGTTCGTCATCACTGTCCTGTGTGAGGTATCCGACAATATAGTCCGCATCGTTTTCACAGTCCGTTCCACACAAGCAAAGGTCGGTCAAATTGATTGGCAAATCGAATTGGTCGAATGGTCGATCGAATCGAATTCGATGAATCGAATCGAATCGATCGAATTGGTCGAATGGTCGATCGAAACGATTGGTCGAATGGTCGAATTGGTCGAATGGAATTGGTCGATTGGTCGAATTGGTCGAATCGAATTGGTCGGAATTGGCAAATGTAAACATTGATTTTCAGATTTTCCATGTAATAACGTTTCCAAAAATGTATAGGTTTGCTAATCTACCATGATTTTGAACGAAAAAACATAGTGAACCTGACTAAGATCATCACCTCACCTTCAGAACATTGTCAATACCACCTGAAACGATTTGGTCAGTGGTGTCATTGAAAGTGACAGCCAGCACTTGGTAGGTGTTTTGAAAGGTGTGCACGGCTTCTTTTTTACGCGTGTCAAAAAGCTGGGCGGTGGAGAAGAGAGGCGCAGAGGTGACAAAGAAAACAACATTAATATCCTGAATAACTGCTACAATGTGATATTGAATGCAATCTCGGACAGGAGAGAACTGCAGTACTATGAACATCAAAGCAAACCTTGATGGTGCCATCATCGCTCCCCGTGCACACCAACTGGGGTCCACGACGTGCTGGGTAGCACGAGTTGACGAACGCCGAGTGACCTTTCAACCGCTTGAGTCGTACGCCTGTTTCACTGTCCCACACTGCCACAGTTTTGTCCGAAGATGCAGTAAACAGATGGCTAGACAAGATGAGTGCAAATTAGACTGCAAAATAGCGGCATCAAACTCAAGTGTCGGGCATATTGCTTAGAGCCGCTCAAAGATGGTGGTTTACACCGTAGCCCGCCGGCAATTATATAATCGGTCCAAGAGGCCCCAATACAAGTCGAAAGAAAGATACGACTTCAACTCCAACAAAAAGTGTGTCATCATAACTGGATAGAACAAACAACAACAACAACAACAACAACAACAACAACAACAACAACAACATGCATTTTAAGGCCATTTTCCCTGCTAGAGCGGGGGTTAGAATAACTAACCGGGGGGGTCAACAGGGGGATAACGGGGGTTAGGATAAAGGACATAACTGGATAGAAGAAGAAAGGAAATAGACAAGAGTCATTACATATGATAAACAGGACATAGAGCAAAGAATTCTCAAATTAAAAAGACCAAGGATCATGTTCAGCTTTTGCAGGAAGTTGCAGAGGAAAAGTCTGGTGAACACGACTTGAGAAAAAGGACACGGAAAGGTTATTTTAAACTCTTGCTTTGCATTTCCAAACACGATCTATATTTCCTGAGCCGCCATTTTGTCTGAATCTCTATATTCCCCAATGCTGAGAGGATGAGTGATTTGGACAAATATTTTGTCCAAGTACTGTTGAAGGGAAGATTTTTCAAAGTGCCAACAAGATGATTTGTGTTCTACATGATGGATAACGAAAATAAAGTTGGAAGACCAGGACAGGAAGTGGTGGGGTGCAGTTCATAAAAATGTTTTCCTGCATCATCTGTACATCGCCCAAAAGGGAGATGTAACCAACGATGGATCTGTAACTAATCACTTTTCAATATACCCTGTTTCTCAAACAAGCAGACTTCTCTCACTAATCCTGTTTTGTGTTTAAACAAAGAGCTGGTAGGATAGCTTAAAGGTATGCACAATTGCCGCTAAGCTGGCCCAGGAGCGAATCTCAACCTAGCTCTAAATTCTCACCCGAATGTTTTGCATGCAGGCCAATCCACAAATGTGCACACTGTCCGTCGAAGGCCACCAACTCTGAGCACACCTCTGCCAGACCCAGTAGTTGGTGGACATTATAGATTCCATGGTGTCTTTTTGCAAAGAGTTGGTGAGTTACCGCCGGCTCCCTGAACAAATTACAAATTCCTGCCAGTCAAATGTCAGGCCTGCCCAGCCAGTTCTTGAAAGGTTCGGACAAAAAACGTCCCCTGACCAACAACTCAAGGTGGGAATAATTGGTGCCATTAACAAAGCTATTTGTGTTGGTACAACAAATATTTATTTTTTGTACATCGATTCATAACACATTTATGGTGGCAGTGGTTTTGAAAATCCCAAATGATCCTGCCCATCGTGAACTTTCTCTAACCTGCCATCAGTGTTGAAATGCAGATCCATTATGACTCCAGTATGGCCCCGCAGATTGGCATAGTTTTCACAGTCTCCGAAGACATTCCATAAAACTGCACGAAAATGGAATAAAACAAAATAAAAAGAACGCACAAGAAAGATGCACAATGGAAGATAAACTTTCCAAGGTAACTGCTATGAATGCCATATTAAACAGGAAAACATGATGCAAATTCATAGATGAAGGAAACATTTTAATAAATGAAATAAAAATGATCTTTGATAGCCCACTTGGAGTTTGCAAAAAAGCACCTAAAGGACTCTCAGACTGTGAGAAACAAGATTCTGTGGGCTTTCATGTGTCTTTCACTGAGGAGAGGCTTCCGCCTGGCCACTCTGCCATAAAGCCCAGATCGGTGGAGTGTTGCAGTGATGGTTGTCCTTCTGGAAGTTTCTCCCATCCCCACACAGGATCTCTGGAGCTCAGTCCGAGTGACCATCGGGTTCTTGGTCACCTCTCTTACCAGGGCCCTTCTCCCCTGATTGCTCAGTTTGGCCGATGGCCAGCTCTAGGAAGAGTCCTGGTTGTTCCAAACTTCTTCCATTTAAGAATTATGGAGGCCACTGTGCTCTTGGGAACCTTCAATGCAGCAGAATTTTTTTTGTAGGCTTCCCCAAATCTGTGCCTCGACACAATCCTGTATCTGAGCTCCACAGGCAGTTCCTTCGACCTCACGGCTTGGTTTTTGCTCTGATATGCATCGTCAGCTATGAGACCTTATATAGACAGGTGTGTGCCTTTCCAAATCATGTCCAATCAATTGAATTTACCACAGGTGGACTCCAATCAAGGTGTAGAAACATCTCAAAAATGATCAAGAGAAATGGGAGGCACCTGAGCTAAATTTCAAGTGTCATAGCAAAGGGTCTGAATACTTATGTCGATGTGATATTTCAGTTTTTTCTTTTTAATAAATTTGCAAAACTTTCTAAAATCCTGTTTTCTCTTTGTCATTATGGGGTATTGAGTGTAGATTGATGAGGGAAAAAATGAATTTAAACGATTTCAGCATAAAGCTGCAACATAACAAAATGTGAAAAAAGTGAAGGGGTCTGAATACTTTCTGAATGCACTGTATATGTAATTTTTATTTTTGTCTAATTAGATGTTGTGCTTACTTTCCTCTATTGTTTAGTATTATTCTTCCTCATCGAGTTGCATAATTTGTGATTTATTAAGAATTTACATATGGAGTATTGGAGTGCTGGAATGTACAGTATCTCCTGTATTGTAGTTAATTCTTATTGGAAATAGTTTATCAGTTAACGTCGTATCAGTTTAAGTGGCGTTTTCAAAAACATAACCCTGACGTAAACTTATCATTCCCAGCATACAGTAATTCCTCACTTAGTGTTCAGGGTCTGTTTCTGGAAAAGCGATTGCTAAGCGAAAATGCACTAAAAGGGGTCATTATACCATTGTTTATATGGAAATGCATTCCTGACACGATTATTTCTTATGCATGCAGCGGTATATGAGGGCTTCATTTGGTTATCAGTAATAGCACTAATAATAATAATAATAATAATAATAATAATAATAACAAAAATAATAATAATAATAATAATAATAATAATAATAATAATATAAATGGTAAACATATTATTTTATGAATAAAAGGAACACAAGAAAAGCTACACTGCATGGCCAAAGGTATGTGGACACCCGAACATCACACCCATATGTGCTCGTCGAACATCTCATTCCAAAATCATGGGCATTAATATGAGTTGGTCCCCCCCCCTTTGCTGCTATAACAGCCTCCACTCTTCTGGGAAGGCTTTCCACTAGCTGTTGGAACATTGTTGCAGGGATTTGCTTCCATTCATCCACAAGAGCATTAGTGAGGTCGGGCACTGATGTTGGGCGATTAGGCCTGGCTCGCAGTCGGCATTCCAATTCATCCCAAAGGTGTTCGATGGGGATGAGGCCAGGGCTCTGTGCAGGCCAGTCAAGTTCTTCCACACCGATCTCGACAAACCATTTCTGCATGGACTTCGCTTTGTGCACGGGGGCATTGTCATGCTTCGAAAGGGCCTTCCCCAAACTGTTGCCACAAATTTAGAAGCACACAATCGTCTAGAATGTCATTGTATGCTGTAGCGTTAAGATTTCCCTTCACTGGAACTAAGGGGCCCGAACCATGAAAAACAGCCCCAAACAATTATTCCTCCTCCACCAAACTTTACAGTTGGCACTATGCATTCGGTGAGGTAGCGTTCTCCTGGCATCCGCCAAACCGAGATTTGTCCGTTAGACTGCCAGATGGTGAAGCGTGATTCATCACTCCAGAGAACACGTTTCCACTGCTCCAGAGTCCAATCGCGGTGAGCTTAACACCATTCCAGCCGACGCTTGGCATTGAGCATGGTGATCTAAGGCTTGTATGCAGCTGCTTGGCCATGGAAACCAATTTCATGAAGCTCTCGACGAACAGTTGTTGTGCTGACGTTGCTTCCAGAGGCAGTTTAGAACTCGGTAGTGGGTGTTGCAACCGGGGACAGACGATTTTTACGCGCTATGCGCTTCAGCACTCAGCAGTCCCATTCTGTGAGCTTGTGTGGCCTACCACTTCACGGCTGAGCTGTTGTTGCTCCCAGATGTTTCCACTTGATAATAACAGCACTTACAGTTGACTGGGGCAGCTCTAACAGGGCAGAAATTTGACGAACTGACTTGTTGGAAAGGTGACATCCTATGACGGTGCCATGTTGAAAGTCACTGAGCTCTTCAGTACAGCCCATTCTACTGGCAATGTTTGTCTATGGAGATTGCATGGCTGTGTGCTTGATTATACAGGGTGAGTCAATGGAATGTGACGGTTTTTTTTCAGCGTTACTGTGGAGAACTGGGTTGAATAAAAAGCAAAACGCTTTCAGTTGAAAAACAGCAGTACAATACAGTTTATGAATCTGTACTTTCTTTTTTTTAATAACATCTTTTAAGGGGCCTCCACCAAAACGGATACATTCATGTAATTGACCTGAAATCGTCGATAACCCGTCGCAATAAACCTGTGTCAATTGCTCGAATTTCTTCAGTGATGCATTGTTTCAATGCCATGATGGTGCAAGATTTGGTGGCATAAACTTTTGACCAAATATCCCCATAGGAAGTAGTCGGGAGCTGTTAGATCAGGGGACCGAGGTGGCCAGTCGATATCTCCAAATCGGGAGACGACGTGCCCGGGAAACATGGATCGCAAAACTTCCATCGATGCCTGAGATGTGTGCGCGCCATCCTGCTGGAACCAGATCTCACCATCGATGTCCTCGTCACCAGGAAACTCTAACATTGCCAGCATTTGTTGATTTAAAGTGTTATTGTGGAGAATTACCATGCCGTGCAACACCAACCTCACATCCACATCTTCTCTGCACCTGCACTACCGATTTGCATTCAAAAAATGCCCTTAACACGAACACGCGTTGTGGCACCGACCAGTTCTCCATACTGTCTCTCGCTACACTGACAGGAGAAACTGCGTAACTTTCAGATCACGTGACACACAAGGTTTCCCCCACCACAGCGTGCCTTTAGCTGCAGCTGCTTTCTGAAAACCGCCACATTCCATTGACTCACCCTGTATAGTGTATATACCTGTCAGCAATGTGTGTGGCTGAAACAGTCGAATCCACTAATTAGAAGGGGTGTCAGCATATAGTCAGGTTCACTATGTCAATAAATTATATTTCGTTCAAAATCATGGTAGATGAGCAAACATATACATTTTTGGAAAGGTTATAGCATAAGGAAACTAAAAATCAATGTTTACATTTGGAGAGATACCTGTATGGCGGCCATTTTGGATTTTCAAAATGGCCACTGTAAAATACATATTTTGTTCTAGTTCTGCCTCTAATTACCCTAAAAACTTTTTAAAATATACTAAACCTATATTTTCAGGGACAAGGAATCCAATGAAAGTATCAAATTAGTGCTATGGGGAATGGTAAGACACGAATCAAAGGTTTTGAATTGCAAAATACTGTCTTTATATTCGCGATAAGTTGCATAATCAAATACATGTTATCATTTTGTACAGGCAGTTAATAACATCAAAATGTGTCACAATAATTCATATCACCAAACATACACAGTCAGTCAGCAAAATCATATATACACATGTAGTCAGTATAACTTCACATCTACACAGGCAGTCAATGACAAAATATACACAGGCAGTCAATGGCATCAAACATACACGATTACAGAATATGCCATTTAGAGTTCGTCATCACTGTCCTGTGTGTCGTATCCGACAATATAGTCCGCATCGTTTTCATAGTCCATTCCACACAAGCAAAGGTCGGTCAAATTGATTGGCAAATCGAATTGGTCGAATGGTCGATCGAATCGAATTCGATGAATCGAATCAAATCGAATCGATCAAATTGGTCGAATGGTCGAATGGTCGATCGAAACAATTGGTCGAATGGTCGAATTGGTCGGAATTGGCAAATGTAAACATTGATTTTCAGATTTTCCATGTAATAACGTTTCCAAAAGTGTATAGGTTTGCTAATCTACCATGATTTTGAACGAAAAAACAGTGAACCTGACTAATACTTTTGGCCATGTAGTGTATATTCAAAGTACACCGCCCCTATGCCAAATAAATAAATAACATATTCACCAGCGCATAAAATTTCTGGGGCACCGAGAGAAAGAAAATAAGTCATTATTGAATCGATAATAATCGATAAAATAATCGATAATAATTGAGTAATTAATCAATTAATTGATTAATCCCAAAAAAAATCTGTTTTTGCCAAAGTACTGCTTCACTATTGTGCCCAAATTTCAGCTTTCTAGCTCAAAGGATGGCTGAGATGTCGCCCAGACAAACAAACAAGAAAGACACCAAAACAAACGGAGCGAAAACTGACTACGCCTTTTCGGCACCCGGCAATGACGTCGTGCAGCGCCTGGAGATGGAATAACGAGGGGCAGAGTACAATATTTTTATGATAACATCTGTAAGAGTTAACAAAGACATAAAAGGTGTACAACCATCGATGAAAAGAACAATTGGGGGAGGGAGGGGGTGGGAGGAGATGAGGCAGGATGAGCCTCATCCTCCTGTAAAAATAAAGGCAGAGTAAACCACTGCTTGGCTCAGAGTGTGTGCATATGCAGTAAAAAACAATGGCCAAACGTGTGTGTGTGTGTGTGTGTGTGTGTGTGTGTGTGTGTGTGTGTGTGTGTGTGTGTGTGTGTGTGTGTGTGTGTGTGCAGTGGTTCATAGATTTTCTTCATTTTTTTTTTTTTTTAATAAACATTTTCTCCAGGCCAAAGAGCTCTATAACGAATCAGCATTCTACAGGGCAGCGTTCAGCGAGGTATTACTGTATGTTTATATAAACAAGACCGAAAGTCTAACAGCGGTGTAGCTGGGTTTGTTTGACACTTCAGTTGAAGAGGATAGTATGACCTGGGTGGAGATACCAGTTAGTAAATAATGCAAGTATGAAATTATTTTGAAGTATTCTAAGTCTCTAAGGCCTAAGCTGTCTGTCACCATGGAAGTGAAGCGATTGCATTGAGACACTGGTTTATTCTATATGTTCGAGTCAACAATGAACCAACCATAGACCGCTTCACTCCAGTAACTTTGCAGTCACGACAAAGGGATGGAGATGGAATAACGAGGAATAACAGTGTTAGGATTATATTTACTATATTATTATAATTAACGTTATTATTATTATTATTACGGAAACGATACAAATATATTAAGAAACCTGGGCTAATTTGGCTGAAGTGGCCTGAAGATGAGGCATGAAGGCATGAAGCCTAAGGCCTATACGTACTGTATCGTCGGAAGACCCGTAATGCCAATGCTTCCGATATTTGATGGTCATTTTAACAATCGGTGTGTTTGTGTTTCACACTGAATGAAAAACGTAAAGGTAGATATGACAGGTTTGACAATATGTTTGGCCTGAACTGCATATAAATCATAATGGCGGTGTGTGGAGTCAGCCGTTGTGCGCTCTAATGACATCACAGACATAATCACATCACATCACCCTTGTCATGTGACCAGATCCTCAGCTCTGATTGGTGTACGTTTGTGATGGACATACATACATACATACATACGGACAGACAAACACTGTTCTCGACGGCTTTGCCCTATGGGCTACACCGTAAAAATGGCACCAGTCTTCATAAAGGGTTAGCTCGGTAAGCCTCCACAGAGTGAGTGTGAGTGAGAGGTGATACAACTCGTCAGCACAAAATTGCGGTCGCTGGGTAATTAGGATTATTTAATTTAGGTTGCGCACCTAGAGTTTAGTGCACTTATATTTCCAAACAATAAGTTAGTGACGCTGCAGGTGCCACAGTGTCTCAAAAATCACAACGACGTAGGTAAAAATAATGCAGGTTTGATTATAAAAGGAAAGAGGGAAACAGTAACCTGCAAGACAAAAAGGAAGAGCTGAATCCAATCGACTACTTGAGTTACAGTTATGGGCTCATGCCGAACAATGAAGCAAAATCTTACATACATGCAGACTCATTCAGGGAACACAGGACAAACTAGAACAGCAAGCGGTAGAGCACATACCTCTGCCAGGCTGAACAGTTTATGTTTTGTATCCCACTGATAGGCCAGATCTGGATTCGGACCTGAACCAAAATAGAATCAGCTTGTTCTTGCCACCTACCATTTCATCCACCAAGTTTTATCATGATCCATCCACGTTTTGAGATATTGTGCTCTATATCGTTTTGGCCCTATGTCTCAATTGTAAAAAATCACTTAAAATATTTCTCGTATCCAGATCCAGATCTTCACCAAAATCAAAACAATTTATCCTCGTCACACAACCAACCTGTCCACCAAGTTTCGTCCAAATCCATCCATAACTTTTTACCCTCGCCAGGGGGGAGGGAATGGCATTTGAGTCAGTTTGTCTGTCTGTCTGTTTGTTTGTTACTTGGCAAAAAAAAAAAAAAAAACATTTCAAATTTGTGTATAAAAAAGCACTCCGGTTTGTGTGTGTGTATTTGTTTCTGTCCGCTCACTTATACTTGCCTACAGGTCACAATTTTAAACCGATCTTCACGAAACTTCACCAAATGGTAGAGTTTGTGGTCTGACAAAATCCTATATATGTTTGGGGTCAAAAGGTCAAAAGGTCAACATAGGCCAAAGGTCAACCACTTTTTTCAAATTTCTAAAATCCTCAATTTTCAACCGATTGACTTGAAATTTGAATAAGATATACATATCGGCTAACTGAATTCAACCACCAACTATTTTTGAGATCAGCATACGCCAAAAGGTCAACATAGGCCAAAGGTCAACAACCATTTCAAATTTCTAAAATCCTCAATTTTCATCCAATTGACTTGAAATTTGAATAGGATTTACATATCGGCTAACTGAGCTCCCCTCTGAGCTCCCCTTACATATCGGCTCCCCTCTGGGCTGGTGCTCCTGCCTCACACCTAGCTCGTCTTCACGCTGTTGAAACCAAAGCATTCAGAATCATTGGAATCTCCCGCGATGAAGCTAACTCCAAGGGCCTTTCACTCACTCACCGCAGGCAGGTTGGTGGTCTTTCCGTCTTCTACCGACTCCTCTCTGGCCTTGCCCCCCCAGCTCTCTCTGGGCTCTGTCCAGCAAATATTCCTACAGGTCGCACAAGATCTGCCTGCAACCCTCTTATGGTTAAACTGCCAAAATCAAGACTCTCTGCTCACCTTCACTCCTTCATTCCTTCATTCCTCTTTTCTCCCGCCTCTGGAACAAACTCCCTCACTCTCTTCAATCCCACTCCACCCTCCAGGTCTTTAAAACAGCTGTTCACCACCATCTCTTATCTTCCCACATCCAAAACCTTGATCTTTTCTATCCCCGCTAATTTCACCCCAATTCCACTTTTTTGAAATACCAACTTCTGTCCTGGAAGTCCTTGGTGTCCTTGGTGTCCTTGGTGTCCTTGGTGTCCTTGGTGTCCTTGGTGTCCTTGGTGTCCTTGTGTTTCATACTTCTCCCACCCCCCCCCCCACCCCCCCCGTTCCCACGCCTCCTCCCCCCCAAATCCTCTCCCTCCCACACATCTCCCTGCTCTTAAATGTTGTGTGCTCTCAAGTGTTTGTGTGCTTCCCCTTCTCTTGTCTTCCGCTCCCTCTTTTTATATATTTTGTTTGTCTGGTTGATTTGTTTGTGAAGTAAATGTCAGCTCTTTCACGAGCCTCGATTCAGTATACAAAAAAACAAAAAAAAACTGAATTAAACCACCAACTATTTTTGAGATCAGCATAGGTCAAAAGGTCAACATAGGCCAAAGGTCAGCCACTTTTTCCGAATTTCTAAAATCCTCAATTTTCATCCGATTGACTTGAAATTTGAAAAGGATTTACATATCGGCGAAGTGAATTCAACCACCAACTATTTTTGAGATCAGCATTGGCCAAAAGGTCGACATAGGCCAAAAGTCAACAACAACATTGTTTTTTTCAACATTGTTTTTTTCGAAGCTGCTCCATGCGCTCACGCTTTCGAAGCTAAGTGATATTTCTCAATCGTGTTTTTGTCGAGACTGTATCTATCTTTCGGTGTATGTACCTATAGCGTATCTTTTGGAAAATTTTCGGTGCTAATTTTTCGTACATGTACACACAATCGTCGGTTAATGGTATCGAGTATTCTGCGGCCTAGTACTCGTAGGCTTGGACTACCGTACCGTCTCCGACCTTGTGGTTTGTTTTTCTCTCAGCGATTCGTCGAATGCGCTGAAATTATTTTCGTTCACTGTTTCGTCCCAGTCGTTCACCCCGTACCTCCTTGTTTAATATCTGTATTCACAAAAAAAAAAAAAAAAAAAAAAAAAAAAAACCCCAAAAAACTATTTCCTTCCCAGGTCTTATTCGTTTATTTGTTCTTTTTGTTCGTTCGTTCTTCGTTCGCGATCACGCGGTTAGAAATGTATAATCTCTCCCCTGAACAACTATTTTCTCTCATATATTATAACACCCTTTTCTTCTTTTCCTACAAAAGGATGCTTTCGTCTTGCTCACCAAATCTATTCATTCCAAAAAATATATATAATACCATCTCTTACAGTTCCTCCTTTCAACATTCCCTAAACTATCCAGAACTCCATCCCTCCTCCAGTGTCCTCAAACGTATTTTTGACTCGAAGGTCTCAAACTCATTTTGCAAAAAATGTTCGTTTCCCATGAATCGTACACTTTTCAAAATCCAATCTCACCCCTCCCCTCCAAATCCTCCCCATCACCCATCCCTTTCAAATCTCCCCCCTTGCCCCTTCCCTCCCCTCCCTCCGAAACTCCCCCCACACCCCTCCCCTCCGAGACTCTCCCTCGCTCCTCCCCTCCTAGACTCCCCTCTCACCCCTCCTCCTCAAAGCATCCTCCCTGCTTCTTCCTCCTTCCAACTTTCACCTTCATCTCCCCAAACCTTCTGCCTTGCTCTTCCCCCTCCTCAAATAACACCTCACTGTGCCTCACCCAATCTCCATCAAACCTTTTGTCCGCCCCATTCTTTCCTTTCTCCAAGCTATTCTGAAATCTCTGACACACCTTCAACAGCTCTCCCTACCTCTTCCTCCTCTTCCACATCTTACCCTACCCCTCTCCCCCCCCTGTTCTGGACCCGATGCTCCCCCTTCCTCTTCATTAACGGTATGGACCTCAAACATCCGGGGCCTTCGCTCAAACTTGACTGACCTCTCCATACAGGTTGCTTCTGACAAACCAGATGTGATCTGCTTAACAGAAACTTTCCTCCTTCATGATGTCTCTGATGCCTTGGTATCTCTCCCAGGTTACTCCCTCCTCCGGTATGATAGACCTGAGCCTCGTCCTGGAGGTGGGGTTGCTATCTTTATAAAAAACTCTCTTCCTCACTCGCCCTCCACTGCCCTCTCTCCACCTCACCCCCAGGAATACCTTTGGCTACGGCTTCCCCTTCGCTCCCACCTTTTGTTCATATGTGTGTTGTACCGTCCACCAATCAGCGATGACTCCATCTACATCTCACTGTCTGATAATATGGACCAACTTCTATCTACCCATCCCAACTCTCTCTTCCTCATATGTGGTGATTTCAATTGTCACCATGCCAGTTGGCTGGGTGTGGGTACCTCTCTCACCAGCCATGGCTCTTCAGCAAAGGAATTCTGCGACTCACTGGGACTGACACAATCTGTCAATTTCCCGACCCGGATCTCAGTCAACGGAGCATCTTCTCTTCTGGATTTGGTTATGACAAACTTCCCTGAAAATGTCTGCTGCTCTTCTTCTGCTCCAATCGGCTCATCTGATCATGTGCTTGTCAAAGTGGACATCTCTCTGACCATTCTCAGAGAGCCTCCTCAGCGTCGACGAGTCTGGCATTTCACTCAGGCCAACTGGCACGGTCTTCAAGCAGCCATCAATCATCTGGACTGGTCTCCCATCTCTACCGCCTCTGACATCAACTCATCCTGGGAATTCTTTCAAAGTAAATTGCTCTCTCTCATGCACAGATTTATACCATCTCGTCTTCAGTTGTCATACCCTTCCTCCCGTCCATGGTACACGGAATCTTGTGGTGAGGCTGTTGCCCTGAAACAACTTGCTTTCGTCTCCTGGAAAGCAAATCCAACGGAAGGAAATCTCATTTCCTTTCACAAAGCCCGAAACAAGTGTGTGTCCACCCTCAGGAGAGCCAGGAAACAATATCTCACCATTCTCAAGACCGAACTCTCTTATCTGTCTCCCTCTTCCAAATCCTGGTGGCGTCTGGTCAAATCTGTTTCTGGTGTTTGTTCCCCCTCCATCCCCTCCCTCACCTCAAACGGCTTAACGGCTGACTCCGCACGTGAAAAAGCTGAATGCCTCAACTCTGTGTTTGCCTCTAAATCTTGTGTCCCAAACCCATCCCTCTCTGTACCCACCGTACCCAGTCGTACCCAGCTGCTCCTGGCCTCTGTGTCCTTTCCTCCTGACAAGGTGGAAAAGTTTCTGGCAACCCTCGACTCTGATTCTGCAACTGGTCCTGACGGCATCAGCCCACGGGTCCCAAAATCATGTTCTTCTGCACTTTCACTCCCTCTTTCTGTTCTCTTCACCCTCTCTTTTGCTCAAGGTCATCTGCCATCTGCTTGGAAATCAGCCAACATCACCGCTTTGCACAAAAAAGGTGCAAAAACAGATCCCAGCAACTACAGACCAATCAGCCTTCTCCCAATTATCAGCAAAGTCATGGAATCCATCATTGCTTCAGATATTAAATCTTTCCTCTTCTCCAATGGCTTGATCTCTGATCATCAATTTGGTTTCAGACCTGGTCACTCTACTCTGGACATGCTGCTTCTGCTTTCTCAACAATGGATGGAGGTCCTCAACGCCAAACAGGAAATTAGAGCTGTCTCCCTTGACATTTCACGTGCCTTCGATACGGTCTGGCACCCTGCTCTGCTCTCCAAACTCTCCTCCTTTGGTATCCATGGAAATCTCCACGCATGGCTGGCGGACTTCCTCTCTGGTCGTAGTCAACGTGTGGCCCTGAATGGGTTTCTCTCATCTCCTCTTCCTGTTCAGGCTGGAGTTCCCCAAGGTAGTGTTCTGGGCCCTGTGCTTTTTCTGGTCTTCATCAATGATCTCTCTGACTCTCTTGAAAATCCTCTCTATCTCTTTGCTGACGACTCTACTCTCTGTCGCTCCATTCCTCATCCCTCAGATCGGCAGTCTGCAGCCTCCTCACTCTCTGCAGACCTGGACAAAATCACAGACTGGTCAAACAAGTGGAACATGTCTTTCAATCCTGACAAATCTCACACTCTTACAATGTCTCTCCGAAAGGACCGACTGGACAACCCTCCCATCTACTTTCTCAACAATCCTCTCCAAGAAGTTCTGTCGCTCAAGCTTTTGGGTCTCACTATCTGCCATGATCTTTCTTGGGAAAACCACATTTCCAAGCTGGCCTCCAAAGCCAGTCGCCGACTGGGCATCCTCCGTCGTGCGAAGTCCTTCCTTGGCACACCTGAGCTCCTCACCACATACAAGGCTTTCATCCGCAGCTCAATGGAATACTGTTCCCCCCTCTGGGCTGGTGCTCCTGCCTCACACCTTGCTCGGCTTCACGCTGTTGAGGCCAAAGCTTTCAGAATCATTGGAATCTCCTGCGATGTAGTCAACGCCGAGGGCCTTTCACTCACTCACCGCAGGCAGGTTGGTGGTCTTTCTGTCTTCTACCGACTCCTCTCCGGCCTTGCTCCCCCAGCTCTCTCTGTGCTCTGTCCCCCCAATATTCCTTCAGGTCGCACAAGATCTGCCTGCAACCCTCTTCTGGTTAAACTGCCAAAGTCTAGGCTCTCTGCTCACCTTCACTCTTTCATTCCCCTTTTCTCCCGCCTCTGGAACAAACTCCCCCACTCCCTTCAATCCCACTCCTCCCTCCAGGTCTTTAAAACAGCTGTTCACCACCATCTCTTATCTTCCCCCATCGAAAACCTTGATCTTTTCTACCCCCGGTAATTCACCCCAGAGTCCTTGCAGTGTTCATATGTTTTAATCCTCTCCCACCTCCCCCCCAAGTCCTCCCGATGTCCCTGCTCTCAAATGTTGTGTTTGTGTCCTTCCCCCTCTCTTTTGTGTCCTTCCCCCTCTCTCCCCATCTTGTCTACCGCTCCCCTTGTTTTTTGTGTTTTGTGTGTCGGTTTGTCTTTTTGTGTGATTAATGTTCGCTCTTTCACGAGCCTCGATCTTGTATACAAAAAAAAAAAAAAAAAAAAAAAAAAATTTCAAATTTCTAAAATCCTCAATTTTCATCCAATTGACTTGAAATTTGAAGAGGATTTACATGTCGGCGAACTGAATTCAACCACCAACTATTGATGAGATCAACATAGGCCAAAGGTCAACAACAATTTAAAATTTCTAAAGTCCTCAATTTTCATCCGATTCACTTGAATTTTAAATGGGATTTACATATCGGCAAACTAAATTCAACCACCAACTATTTTTGGGATCACCATAGGTCAAAGGTCAAAAAAAAATTCTAATTTCTAAAATCGTCAATTTTCATCCAATTGGCTTGAAATTTAAAAAGGATTTTCATATCACCTTACTGAAAGCAACCACCAACAATTTTTGACGTCAACATAGGCCAAAAGGTCAACATAGGCCGAATTTCTAAAATTGTCAATTTTCATCCGATTAACTTAAACTTTGAAGACGGTTTGCACATCAGGTCACTGAATTCAACCACTAATTATTTTTGAGGTCAAAAGGATGCCCCACTGAGTGCCATGCTACTTTGTTCTGTTTTGCCAAGTGTCACTCTATGAGTGATTTTTCATTTGTTTGTTTGTTTGTTTGTCCGCACAGAATAAATATGATTTTCTCTGCAACTGTTGGTCCGATTGACAGGAAATTTTCACCATAGGTGCAACTCCACCTGTATATTTTTTATGATCACTTATGGCATCATAGATCACGTGGTATCGGCGCCATCTTTGAAAACCCCAAAACTTTGCACCTCTATATCTCCGATAGCGCTGAATAGAAACAATTGAGACATGGCTCATTGTGAAGAACTCTTCATGGGGAATAACATATGTCAATGATGATGTCATGGGTGCCTCCATTATGACATCATAACTCGACAAGTACAAAACTTTATCCTATCAAGATGAAATTTATTGAGCATCAGAGGGATAAATTGATGAAGAAAAAAAATAATGATGTCATCGGTCACGTGGCTCGGCAGCCATGTTTGTTTTAACAAAAAGCCTTAAAAACCACAAAAAACAGGTCCTGGCGCGGGCTTGCAATCTCTGATTGCTCTTTCTTGTTAGGTTATTGTGTTATAGATAGGAATAAAAAAGTACTTACGGATTATATGGTCAAAACCAGCAGATGCCAGTATTGAGCCATTCGGGTGGAATTTGCAACAAAACACCTCGCTCTCATGGCCTGTGAGCAACATGATGGGAGCCTGGAGGCTCGATGTCCGAGGGGGGCCCTGTGGAAGCACAATGCACTCAACTTCAAACTTCCAGTTCAAATCATTAAAATAAAGACCGAAAGTCTAACAGTGGCGTACGTAGCTGGGCTTGTTTGATACATTCGTTGAAGAGGATAGTATTAGTATGACCTAGGTGGAGATACCAGTTCGCAAATAATGCAAGTATTAAATTATTTTGAAGTACTCCAAGTTTCTAAGCTGTCTTTCACCTATGGATGTGAAGAGATTGCATTGAGACAACAGTTTATTACCCTCACCAGAGTATTGCATTTCGGTCCGTTTGTTTGTTTGTCCACACAGAATAAATGTTTTTCTCTGCAACCGTTGGTCCGATTGACAGGAAATTTTCACCAAAGGTGCACCTCTGCCTGTAGATTTTTTAAAATGATAATTATGACTTGGCATGGGCGCCTTCTTGGAAAAAACAAAAAAACTTTGCACCTCTATATCTCCGAAATCACTGAATAGAAAAAATTGAGACATGGCTCATTGTAAAGAACTCTTCATTCACAATGAATAAGGATTGACAGACTGAGAGCTCTTTCACGATTCTGTGGGTGGTGGTGCATGGTCGTTCTTAGTTTGTGGAGCGATCCGTCTGGTTGATTCCGATAAGCGAAACTCCAACACGCTAACTAGTTCCGCGACCCTGGTGTGGCTGGCGGACTAAACTTCTTAGAGGGACGAGCGGCTGCAAGCTGTGCGAGATGGAGCAAGAACAGGTCTGTGATGCCCTTCGATGTCCGGGGCCACGTGCATGCTACACTGGATGGGCCAGCGTGTACCTTGCCCTTCGCCGTCAGCCTCGGGTAGACGGCTGAGCCCCATCCGTAATGGGGACTGGGGCTTGAGATAGTATCCCAAAGACGAGGAATTCACAGTAAGCGCGAGTCATCAGCTCGCATTGATCACGTCCCTGCCTTTTGTACACACCGCCCGTTGCTACTACCGATCGGACCTGGGATTGGTGAGATCCTCGGATCAGCCCCTGCACAGGCCGTTCTCAGCTCGTGCCGGTGCGCCAAAAAGATGAGCGAACTTGACTGTCTAGAGGAAGTAAAAGTCGTAAAGTTATGACTTTTACTAGAGGAAGTAAAAGTCGTAACAAGATACCGTCAGATCAAGATCTGTCAAAGAAGGATCTGACAATCCTTCTTCATCCAATATGACGTCATAATTCGACAAGTACAAAACTTCATCCGATAAGATGAAATTTATTTCTCTGCAACCGTTGGTCCGATTGACAGGAATTTTCACCATATGTGCATATCCCCCTGTATACTTTTTTAAATGATAATTAATGATGTCATAGCTCACGCGGTATGGGCGCCATCTTGGAAAAACCAAAAAACTTTGCACCTCCATATCTCTAAAAGCGCTGCATAGAAAAAAAAAATGAGACATGGCTCATTGAAAAGAACTCTCCATGGGGAATAACATGTTAATGATGATGTCATAGGTTCCTCCGTTATGATGTCATAATTCGACAAGTACAAAACTTCATCCGATCAAGATGAAATTTCTTGAGCGTTATCTATGGATAAATTGGTGGAGAAAAAAAATGATGCCGTCAACGGTCATGTTGGTCCGCCCGCCATATTTGTTTTAACACAAAAGCCTTAAAAACACAAAGCACATCCTGGCGAGTGTCTGCAATCTGATTGCTCTTTCTTGATCTATATGTTATTATTTTTTTTTCCAATGAGAGCCGGTCACCCTGGGAGTTGGGGATTGAGAACAAGGCAAGAAATGAATGAATTTGGGGGAGGGGATCAAGGCAAGAAATGAATTTTGGGAGGGGTAAGGCAAGAATTGAATGAATTTGGGAGAGGGGAGCAAGGCAAGAAATTAAATTGGGGGAGGGCAAGGCAAGAATTGAATGAAGTTTGGGGAGGGGAGCAAGGCAAGAAATGAATTTGGGGAAGGGGCAAGGCAAGAATTGAATGAAGTTGGGAGGGGGGGGAAGGCAATAATTGAATGAATTTGGGGCAGGGGAGCAAGGCAAGAAATTAAATTGGGGGAGGGCAAGGCAAGAATTGAATGAAGTTGGGGGAGGGGAGCAAGGCAAGAAATGAATTTGGGGGGGGGGACGAAGGCAATAATTGAATGAAGTTGGGAGGGGGGGTGGGGAGGCAATAATTGAATGAAGTTGGGGGAGGGGAGCAAGGCAAGAAATGAATTTAGGGGAGGGGCAAGGCAATAATTGGATGAAGTTGGGGAGGAGGGGCAAGGCAAGAAATGAGGTTGGGAGGCAAGGCAAGAAATGAATGATGTTGTGGGAGAACAGGGTAATAAATGAATAAAGTTGGGGGAGAGGGGCAAGGCAACAAAGGAATGAAGTTGGGGGAGGGGAACAAGGCAAGTAATGAAGTTGGAGGAGGTGCAAGGCAATAATTGAATGAAGTTAGGAGGGGGTGGGGGTGGAAGGCAAGAAATGAATGATGTTGGGGAGGTAAGATAGGCAAGAAATGAATTAAGTTGTGGTGGGACAAGGTAATAAATGAATAATGTTGGGGGGAAAGGCAAGAGAGGAATGATGTTGAGGGGCAAGGCAAGAGATGAATGATGTTGGGGGGAAAGGCAAGAGATGAATGATGTTGGGGGGAAAGGCAAGAGGTGAATGATGTTGGGGGGCAAGGCAAGAGATGAATGATGTTGGGAGGCAAGGCAAGAGATGAATGATGTTGTGGGGCAAGGCAAGAGACGAATGATGTTGCGGGGCAAGGCAAGAGATGAATGATGTTGGGGGGGGGGGGGGCAAGGCAAGAGATGAATGATGTTGGGGGGCAAGGCAAGAGATGAATGATGTTGGGGGGGGGGCAAGGCAAGAGATGAATGATGTGGGGGGGGGGGCAAGGCAAGAGATGAATGATGTTGGGGGGCAAGGCAAGAGATGAATGATGTTGGGGGGCAAGGCAAGAGATGAATGATGTTGCGGGGCAAGGCAAGAGATGAATGATGTTGCGGGGCAAAGCAAGAGATGAATGATGTTGTGGAGCAAGGCAAGAGATGAATGATGTTGTGGAGCAAGGCAAGAGATGAATGATGTTGGGGAGCAAGGCAAGAGATGAATGATGTAGGGGGGGGGGGGCAAGGCAAGAGATGAATGATGTTGGGGGGAAAGGCAAGAGATGAATGATGTTGGGGGGCAATGCAAGAGATGAATGATGTTGGGGAGCAAGGCAAGAGATGAATGATGTTGGGGAGCAAGGCAAGAGATGAAATTTTTTTTTTTTTTTTTTTTTTTTTGTATACAAGATCGAGGCTCGTGAAAGAGCGAACATTAATCACACAGAAAGACAAACAGACACACAAAACAAATAACTTCGGGAGCGGTAGACAAGATGGGGAGAGAGGGGGAAGGACACAAACACAACATTTGAGAGCAGGGACCGAGAGACATGGAGACATCAAGAGAACTGTGGGAGGGAGAGGGCTTTGGGGGGGAGGCATGGGAAGGGGGGGGGGGGGTGGGAGAGGTATAAAACATATGGACACTGCCAAGACTTCCAGGAAAGAAGTTGGAATTTCAAACAAGGTGGATCTGGGGTGAATTAGTGGGAGTAGAAAAGATCAAGGTTTTGGATGGGGGAAGATAAGAGATGGTGGTGAACAGCTGTTTTGAAGGCCTGGAGGGAGGAGTGTGATTGAAGTGAGTGTGGGAGTTTGTTCCAGAGGCGGGAGAAAAGAGGAATGAAAGAGTGAAGGTGAGCATAGAGCCGAGATTTCGGCAGTTTAACCATCAGAGGGTGGCTGGCAGATCTTGTGCGACCTGTAGGAATATTTGGGGGACAGAGCACAGAGAGAGAGCTGGGGGAGCAAGGCCGGAGAGGAGTCGGTAGAAGACAGAAAGACCACCTACCTGCCTGCGGTGAGTGAGTGAAAGGCCCTCAGAGATAGCTTCATCGCGGGAGATTCCAATGATTCTGAAAGCTTTGGATTCAACAGCGTGAAGCCGAGCCAGGTGTGAGGCAGGAGCACCAGCCCATCGGGGAGAACAGTATTCCATTGAGCTGCGGATGAACGCCTTGTATGTGGTGAGGAGCTCAGGTGTGCCTAGGAAGGACTTCGCACGACGGAGGATGCCCAGTCGGCGACTGGCTTTGGAGGCCAGCTTGGAAATGTGGTTTTCCCAAGAAAGATCATGGCAGATGGTGAGACCCAAAAGCTTGAGTGACAGAACTTCTTGGAGAGGATTGTTGAGAAAGTAGATGGGAGGGTTGTCCAGTCGATCTTTTCGGAGAGACATAGTAAGAGTGTGAGATTTGTCAGGATTGAAAGACATGTTCCACATGTTTGACCAGTCTGTGATTTTGTCCAGGTCTTCAGAGAGTGGGGAGGCTGCAGACTGCCGATCTGAGGGAAGAGGAATGGAGCGGCAGAGAGTGGAGTCATCAGCAAAGAGATACAGAGGATTTTCCAGAGAGTCGGAGAGATCATTGATAAAGACCAGAAAAAGCACAGGGCCCAGCACACTGCCTTGGGGAACTCCAGCCTGAACGGGAAGGGGAGATGAGAGAAATCCATTCAGGGCCACACGTTGACTACGACCAGAGAGGAAGTCCGCAAGCCATGCATGGAGATTTCCATGGATACCATAGGAGGAGAGTTTGGTGAGCAGAGCTGGGTGCCAGACAATTATCGAAGGCACGTGATATGTCAAGGGAGACAGCTCTGATTTCCTGTTTGGCATTGAGGACCTCCATCCATTGTTGAGACAGTAGAAGCAGCATGTCCAGAGTAGAGTGACCTGGTCTGAAACAAAATTGATGATCAGAGATCAAGCCATTGGAGAAGAGGAAAGATTTCATATCCGAAGCAATGATGGATTCCATGACTTTGCTGATAATTGGGAGCAGGCTGATTGGTCTGTAGTTGCAAGGATCTGTTTTTGCACCTTTTTTGTGTGAAGCGGTAATGTTTGCTGATTTCCAGGATGCTGGCAGATGACCTTGAGCAAAGGATAGGGTGAAAAGAACAGAGAGAGGGTGAGATAGAGCAGCAGAGCAGGATTTTAGGACCCGTGGGCTGATGCCATCTGGTCCAGTTGCAGAATCAGAGTCGAGGTTTGACAAAAACTCCTCCACCTTGTCAGGAGAGAAGGTCACAGAGTCCAGGAGCAGTTTGGTTCGACTGGGAAAGGTGGGAACAGAGAGAGATGGGTTTGGGACTAAGGATTTTGAGGCAAACACAGAGTTGAGGCATTCGGCTTTGTCACGTGCGATGTCAACTGTGTGGCCATTTGAGGTAAGGGAGGGGATGGAGGGGGAACAAACACCAGAAACGGATTTGACCAGACGCCACCAGGATTTGGAGGAAGGAGACAGGTTTGAGAGTTCATTCTTGAGTGAGGAGAGATAGTGCTTCCTGGCACTCCTGAGGGTAGACACACACTTGTTCCGAGCTTGGTGGAAGGAACTGAGATTTCCTTCAGTTGGATTAGCCTTCCAAGAGGCAAAGGCAAGTTGTTTCAGGGCAACTGCCTCACCACAAGATTCAGTGTACCATGGACGGGAGGAAGGGTAAGACAACTGAAGGCGAGATGGGATAAATCTGTGCATGAGAGAGATCAGTTTGCTTTGGAAGAATTCCCAGGAAGAATTGATGTCAGAGGCAGTGGAGATGGGAGACCAATCCAGACGATTGATGGCTGCTTGAAGACCGTCCCAGTCGGCCTGAGTGAAATGCCAGACTCGTCAACGCTGAGGAGGCTCTCTGAGAATGGCCAGAGAGATGTCCACTTTGACAAGCACATGATCAGAAGAACCGATTGGAGCAGAAGAAGAGCAGCAGACATGAGCAGGGAAGTTAGTCATAACCAAGTCTAGAAGAGAAGATACTCCATTGGCTGAGATCCGGGTCGGGAAATTGACAGATTGTGTCAATCCCATTGAGTCACAGAAGTCCTTTGCTGATGTTGGGGAGGAATGATGATTGATGAAATGATGAAAATGATGAAACAACATCAACAATGATGTTGGGGAGCAAGGCAAGATATGAATGATGATGGGGAGCAAGGCAAGAGATGAATGATGTTGGGGAGCAAGGCAAGAGATGAATGATGTTGGGGAGCAAGGCAAGAGATGAATGATGTTGTGGAGCAAGGCAAGAGATGAATGATGTTGGGGGAGCAAGGCAAGAGATGAATGATGTTGGGGGGCAAGGCAAGCGATGGATGATGTTGGGGGGCAATGCAAGAGATGAATGATGTTGGGGAGCAAGGCAAGAGATGAATGATGTTGGGGAGCAAGGCAAGAGATGAATGATGTTGGGGAGCAAGGCAAGAGATGAATGATGTTGGGGAGCAAGGCAAGAGATGAATGATGTTGGGGAGCAAGGCAAGAGATGAATGATGTTGTGGGGCAAGGCAAGAGATGAATGATGTTGCGGGGCAAGGCAAGAGATGAATGATGTTGGGGAGCAAGGCAAGAGATGAATGATGTTTGGGAGCAAGGCAAGAGATGAATGATGTTGCGGGGCAAGGCAAGAGATGAATAATGTTGCGGGGCAAGGCAAGAGATGAATGATGTTGGGGAGCAAGGCAAGAGATGAATGATGTTGGGGAGCAAGGCAAGAGATGAATGATGTTGGGGAGCAAGGCAAGAGATGAATGATGTTGCGGGGCAAGGCAAGAGATGAATAATGTTGCGGGGCAAGGCAAGAGATGAATGATGTTGCGGAGCAAGGCAAGAGATGAATGATGTTGCGGGGCAAGGCAAGAGATGAATGATGTTGTGGGGCAATGCAAGTGATGAATGATGTTGGCCTGTTGGGGGGCAAGGCAAGAGATGAATGATGTTGGGGGGCAAGGCAAGCGATGGATGATGTTGGGGGGCAATGCAAGAGATGAATGATGTTGGGCAGCAAGGCAAGAGATGAATGATGTTGGGGAGCAAGGCAAGAGATGAATGATGTTGGGGAGCTAGGCGATAAATGAATGAAGTGTGGGGAAAGGCAAGAAATGAATGATGTTGGGGAGCAAGGCAAGAGATGAATGATGTTGGGGGGCAAGGCAAGAGATGAATGGTGTTGCGGGGCAAGGCAAGAGATGAATGATGTTGGGGAGCAAGGCAAGAGATGAATGATGTTGGGGAGCAAGGCAAGAGATGAATGATGTTGGGGAGGAAGGCAAGAGATGAATGATGTTGGGGAGCAAGGCGATAAATGAATGAAGTGCGGGGCAAGGCAAGAGATGAATGATGTTGGGGAGCAAGGCAAGAGATGAATGATGTTGGGGGGCAAGGCAAGAGATAAATGTTGTTGGGGGGCAAGGCAAGAGATGAATGATGTTGGGGAGCAAGGGAAGAGATGAATGATGTTGGGGAGCAAGGCAAGAGATGAATGATGTTGGGGAGCAAGGCAAGAGATGAATGATGTTGCGGGGCAAGGCAAGAGATGAATGATGTTGGGGAGCAAGGCAAGAGATGAATGATGTTGGGGAGCAAGGCAAGAGATGAATGATGTTGGGGAGCAACGCAAGAGATGAATGATGTTGCGGGGCAAGGCAAGAGATGAATGATGTTGGGGAGGAAGGCAAGAGATGAATGCTGTTGGGGAGCAAGGCAAGAGATGAATGATGTTGGGGAGCAAGGCAAGAGATGAATGATGTTGGGGAGCAAGGCAAGAGATGAATGATGTTGCGGGGCAAGGCAAGAGATGAATGATGTTGCAGGGCAAGGCAAGAGATGAATGATGTTGCGGGGCAAGGCAAGAGATGAATGATGTTGCGGGGCAAGGCAAGAGATGAATGATGTTGGGGAGCAAGGCAAGAGATGAATGATGTTGGGGAGCAAGTGCAAGGCAAGAGATGAATGATGTTGCGGGGCAAGGCAAGAGATGAATAATGTTGCGGGGCAAGGCAAGAGATGAATGATGTTGCGGGGCAAGGCAAGAGATGAATGATGTTGCGGGGCAAGGCAAGAGATGAATGATGTTGCGGGGCAATGCAAGTGATGAATGATGTTGGCCTGTTGGGGGGCAAGCCAAGAGATGGATGATGTTGGGGGGGCAAGGCAAGAGATGGATGATGTTGCAGGGCAAGCAAAGAGATGAATGATGTTGGGGGGTAAGGCAAGAGATGGATGATGTTGCAGGGCAAGGCAAGAGATGAATGATGTTGCGGGGAAAGGCAAGAGATGAATGATGTTGCGGGGCAAGGCAAGAGATGAATGATGTTGCGGGGCAAGGCAAGAGATGAATGATGTTGGGGAGCAAGTGCAAGGCAAGAGATGAATGAAGTGCGGGGCAAGGCAAGAGATGAATGATGTTGGGGAGCAAGGCAAGAGATGAATGATGTTGGGGGCAAGGCAAGAGATGAATGATGTTGGGGAGCAAGGCAAGAGATGAATGATGTTGGGGAGCAAGGCAAGACATGAATGATGTTGGGGAGCAAGGCAAGAGATGAATGATGTTGGGGAGCAAGGCGATAAATGAATGAAGTGCGGGGCAAGGCAAGAGATGAATGATGTTGGGGAGCAAGGCAAGAGATGAATGATGTTGGGGGGCAAGGCAAGAGATAAATGTTGTTGGGGAGCAAGGCAAGAGATGAATGATGTTGGGGAGCAAGGCAAGAGATGAATGATGTTGGGGAGCAAGGCAAGAGATGAATGATGTTGGGGAGCAAGGCAAGAGATGAATGATGTTGGGGAGCAAGGTAAGAGATGAATGATGTTGGGGAGCAAGGCAAGAGATGAATGATGTTGCGGAGCAAGGCAAGAGATGAATGATGTTGGGGGGCAAGGCAAGAGATGAATGATGTTGGGGAGCAAGGCAAGAGATGAATGATGTTGGGGAGCAAGGCAAGAGATGAATGATGTTGGGGAGCAAGGCAAGAGATGAATGATGTTGGGGAGCAAGGCAAGAGATGAATGATGTTGGGGAGCAAGGCAAGAGATGAATGATGTTGGGGAGCAAGGCAAGAGATGAATGATGTTGGGGAGCAAGGCGTTAAATGAATGAAGTGCGGGGCAAGGCAAGAGATGAATGATGTTGGGGAGCAAGGCAAGAGATGAATTATGTTGGGGAGCAAGGCAAGAGATGAATGATGTTGGGGAGCAAGGCAAGAGATGAATGATGTTGGGGAGCAAGGCGATAAATGAATGAAGTGCGGGGCAAGGCAAGAGATGAATGATGTTGGGGAGCAAGGCAAGAGATGAATGATGTTGGGGGGCAAGGCAAGAGATGAATGATGTTGGGGGCAAGGCAAGAGATAAATGTTGTTAGGGGGCAAGGCAAGAGATGAATGATGTTGGGGAGCAAGGCAAGAGATGAATGATGTTGGGGAGCAAGGCAAGACATGAATGATGTTGGGGAGCAAGGCAAGAGATGAATGATGTTGGGGAGCAAGGCGATAAATGAATGAAGTGCGGGGCAAGGCAAGAGATGAATGATGTTGGGGAGCAAGGCAAGAGATGAATGATGTTGGGGGGCAAGGCAAGAGATGAATGATGTTGGGGGCAAGGCAAGAGATGAATGATGTTGGGGGGCAAGGCAAGAGATGAATGATGTTGGGGGGCAAGGCAAGAGATGAATTATGTTGGGGGGCAAGGCAAGAGATGAATGATGTTGGGGGGCAAGGCAAGAGATGAATGATGTTGTGGGGCAAGGCAAGAGATGAATGATGTTGCGGGCAAGGCAAGAGATGAATGATGTTGGGGGGCAAGGCAAGAGATGAATGATGTTGGGGGGCAAGGCAAGAGATGAATGATGTTGGGGGGCAAGGCAAGAGATGAATTATGTTGGGGGTCAAGGCAAGAGATGAATGATGTTGGGGGGCAAGGCAAGAGATGAATTATGTTGGGGGGCAAGGCAAGAGATGAATGATGTTGGGGGGCAAGGCAAGAGATGAATGATGTTGGGGGGCAAGGCAAGAGATGAATGATGTTGGGGAGCAAGGCATGAGATGAATGATGTTGTGGGGCAAGGCAAGAGATGAATGATGTTGGGGGTAAGGCAAGAGATGAATGATGTTGGGGGGCAAGGCAAGAGATGAATGATGTTGGGGAGCAAGGAAAGAGATGAATGATGTTGGGGAGCAAGGCAAGAGATGATGTTGGGGAGCAAGGCGTTAAATGAATGAAGTGCGGGGCAAGGCAAGAGATGAATGATGTTGGGGAGCAAGGCAAGAGATGAATGATGTTGGGGAGCAAGGCAAGAGATGAATGATGTTCGGGAGCAAGGCAAGAGATGAATGATGTTGGGGAGCAAGGCGATAAATGAATGAAGTGCGGGGCAAGGCAAGAGATGAATGATGTTGGGGAGCAAGGCAAGAGATGAATGATGTTGGGGGGCAAGGCAAGAGATGAATGATGTTGGGGGCAAGGCAAGAGATAAATGTTGTTGGGGGGCAAGGCAAGAGATGAATGCTGTTGGGGAGCAAGGCAAGAGATGAATGATGTTGGGGAGCAAGGCAAGACATGAATTATGTTGGGGAGCAAGGCAAGAGATGAATGATGTTGGGGAGCAAGGCGATAAATGAATGAAGTGTGGGGCAAGGCAAGAGATGAATGATGTTGGGGAGCAAGGCAAGAGATGAATGATGTTGGGGGGCAAGGCAAGAGATAAATGTTGTTGGGGGGCAAGGCAAGAGATGAATGATGTTGGGGAGCAAGGCAAGAGATGAATGATGTTGGGGAGCAAGGCAAGAGATAAATGATGTTGGGGAGCAAGGCAAGAGATGAATGATGTTGGGGAGCAAGGCAAGAGATGAATGATGTTGGGGAGCAAAGCAAGAGATGAATGATGTTGGGGAGCAAGGCAAGAGATGAATGATGTTGGGGAGCAAGGCAAGACATGAATGATGTTGGGGAGCAAGGCAAGAGATGAATGATGTTGGGGAGCAAGGCAAGAGATGAATGATGTTGGGGAGCAAGGCAAGAGATGAATGATGTTGGGGGGCAAGGCAAGAGATGAATGATGTTGGGGGGGCAAGGCAAGAGATGAATGATGTTGGGGAGCAAGGCAAGAGATGAATGATGTTGGGGAGCAAGGCAAGAGATGAATGATGTTGGGGAGCAAGGCGATAAATGAATGAAGTGCGGGGCAAGGCAAGAGATGAATGATGTTGGGGAGCAAGGCGATAAATGAATGAAGTGCGGGGCAAGGCAAGAGATGAATGATGTTGGGGAGCAAGGCAAGAGATGAATGATGTTGGGGAGCAAGGCAAGAGATGAATGATGTTGGGGGGCAAAGCAAGAGATGAATGATGTTGGGGGGCAAGGCAAGAGATGAATGATGTTGGGGGGCAAGGCAAGAGATGAATGATGTTGTGGGGTAAGGCAAGAAATGAATGATGTTGGGGGCAAGGCAAGAGATGAATGATGTTGGGGAGCAAGGCAAGAGATGAATGATGTTGGGGGGCAAGGCAAGAGATGAATGATGTTGGGGAGCAAGGCAAGAGATGAATGATGTTGGGGAGCAAGGCAAGAGATGAATGATGTTGGGGAGCAAGGCGATAAATGAATGAAGTGCGGGGCAAGGCAAGAGATGAATGATGTTGGGGAGCAAGGCGATAAATGAATGAAGTGCGGGGCAAGGCAAGAGATGAATGATGTTGGGGAGCAAGGCAAGAGATGAATGATGTTGGGGAGCAAGGCAAGAGATGAATGATGTTGGGGAGCAAGGCAAGAGATGAATGATGTTGGGGGGCAAGGCAAGAGATGAATGATGTTGGGGGGCAAGGCAAGAGATGAATGATGTTGGGGAGCAAGGCAAGAGATGAATGATGTTGGGGGGCAAGGCAAGAGATGAATGATGTTGGGGGAAAGGCAAGAGATAAATGTTGTTGGGGGGCAAGGCAAGAGATGAATGCTGTTGGGGAGCAAGGCAAGAGATGAATGATGTTGGGGAGCAAGGCAAGACATGAATTATGTTGGGGAGCAAGGCAAGAGATGAATGATGTTGGGGAGCAAGGCGATAAATGAATGAAGTGTGGGGCAAGGCAAGAGATGAATGATGTTGGGGAGCAAGGCAAGAGATGAATGATGTTGGGGAGCAAGGCGATAAATGAATGAAGTGCGGGGTGGGAATCAAGGAATTAATAAGACTAAGAGTAAGAGTGGGGTGAAGTAAGAAAACAAGTTCACAACGCGGAATGCGAAGGCTGAGAATGATGTTAAAATAATATAAATAAGAGTCCTGTATGGCCGAAGGACGAAGATCCAGTTAGTTTTAACAACATAGTTCGTAGACATAGTTCGTAGGCATAGTCCGTACCACTGACACCAAACTCCGAGCTCTCGCCGCAGACACCATTTCATGTCGCGACCTTTTAACGGGCGCAGCCGCAATTAGGGCGAGATCTTGTGCCTTTCGCTTTTGCTCGATCATGTTTCAAAGATTAAAATCCACAAAATCTCAATAGGCCTTCCCTAGCACCAGCGCTGAGCAAAGACATATGCCGAAAGATCAATCAAATGAAAACAAAAATTAAATACATTATATTAAAGTTTAACAGTAATGTTAACATGCGTGTTAACTTCAACTTGTGTTTAAATGTAATATATTATGTGAATACCGTGCTTCAAATCACATTACTGTATATTGGACTTTTTTTGAAAACAGTTTAGATTTTGATAATACACCGTCCAAAACAATATCGCCATAATTATTTTAAATATGATTTTTACAAATTTTAGTAAATGTAGGAATAAAAATGTCACGTAAAAATATGTAAAATTACATAAAATAATAGCTCTTTAGGAGATAGAATTATTTTTGCTAATATTTCCTGAAGGCTGAAAATCGTAAATCGTATCCTCTTAAAAGAAATAAAGTGTGAAAAATGAGGAAGACATTTGAAGATGTGTAACCTTCGGCTTCAAATACTGCACCCCTCTTTCAAATAACTGTTATACATGCTTCATTATTTGGCAAAATTTGTTCATTTAGATATCGCAGTTTATATGTTTCATTGAAATTTGCTCTTTTTCGAAGATACCTTTTCGAACTTACATACGCCTACAAATACAATGTTTTTGGAGGTGTATAGCAAGTTAGATTGGTTTGAATGGCACCAATTTTTTATTCCTTTTTGTCAACTGTCTTTGAAATGCAATTCCAAGACAAACGTCGTTATTTGGCCTGTATGGGTCCTAATTAGCTACAGAAACATAATTAACATGAGAAATAATACCAAAAGCAAAAACACCAAATGTAGAATGTCAATGTCAATGTGAACGTGTAAAGGTGTATCTGCCATAGCATACTGCTGGGGCATTTAAAGTTTAATGTTGTGTCATGATGGGTGATTGATCTCCAGACGAGTCAGTCAGATGGATCGCGGTCTGGACATTGGTGAGACGTGGCATATACTACTATACTACTACTAGGTTTAACAGTACGAGGCCTAGGTTTAACACGGATTGTTTTACTCAGTAATTTCACAATTTCTTTGTTTACGTAACAAACTGTACTCTTCAACTGTTTTCGTGGTGTGAGAAAAGCCCCAATATTGACGCCGTAGAGGCCGCTTGGTTTGACAATGATCCTGCTTATGGTTGGCGAGTCGTGACGTATTATTAATATTAATATTACTCGTGAAGTTATATGTCCATTTTGTGGGTTTTGTTTTTGTAATTCCTTTTTTAAGTCCTTCACCAAATACATGTATGAACTAGAGCAATGCGCCTGTGTCGCCAATATGCCTCCGCATAGACCAACATGGCAACAACGGGTAGATAGATGCCCTCGTTCACTGTCCTAAAAATGAACAAGTTTGATTTAAATCCCTTCAGCTGTTTTAAAGTATCACATTTTCACCAGCCATGACATGTTTCACATCGATTGGTGAAGCAGTTTCAGAGAAGGGATTTTTTAAAAAATTAACATTTTTGGCTGGTATACCACTTCACCTATGATGTCATCATTATCATGTTTTTGTTCCGCATTGGAAGTACTTGACAATGTGCCAAGTTTCAAATTTTTCCATTCAGCGGTTTCCGATAAATAATTTTTTAATTATTTGCTTTTAATTCAAGATGGCTGCCATACTACGTGACCTATGACCACAATTATCATAAAAACATTCTGCATGTGTGTCACTCCTTCCCTGAAAGTTTCGTCTCTATCGGACATATGGTTGTTAAGAAAAACGAGGTTTAGCCCGTACGGACGGACGGACAACCCGAAAACATAATGCCTCCGGTAACTTTGTCGGCTGAGGCATAAAAATACTTTCTTATTTACGAGCGAACTCATAAACAAGATAAGGTGGACACGAACAACGACGAGGGTACGGAACGTGAATTGTCAATGTCAAGATCTGTAAATCTTTTGGTTGTTGTGCACAATTCATAATCATGGTTCCAATTTCATGTACCACACACTCCCTACAATGCTGGTGCAACGAGTAACATTTACATTTTTGCGTCGAATTTTAAAGTATTAATTGCTGTGGAGATTTGTGAATTTCCTTTAGAAAACTCATTATAACTAGAACTGCACTCGGTAGAGCGGAAACCTCTGCCAGGCTGAACAGATTAGGTTTTGTATCCCACTTGGGCTATACTTGGGCTATATATCCCACTTGTATAAGTCGGATCTGGATTCGGACCTGAACCAAAATCTAATGGGCTTGTTCTTGTCACCTAACCAATTCATCCACCAACTTTTGGCAGAACTGCTCCATAACTTTTTGAAATACAGTGCATTCAGAAAGTATTCAGACCCCTTCACTTTTTTCACATTTTGTTATGTTGCAGCCTTATGCTGAAATCGTTTAAATTCATTTTTTCCCTCATCAATCTACACTCAACACCCCATAATGACAAAGAGAAAACAGGATTTTAGAAAGTTTTGCAAATTCATTAAAAAGAAAAAAACTGAAATATCACATTTACATAATAATAATAATAATAATAATAATTCATTTATTTTGTATAGCGCTTTTCCAGAAGCCCAAAGGCGCTTTGACAGAGTGGAAAACATAATGCATAACAATACATGAAAACAACAATTGCAAAAAGACAAGAATCAATAGGGAAATATTTAAAGCAAAAGGAGGGAGAAGGAGAAGAGGAGATAGTCAGGGGTTAAATGCTGTGGGTTGAATGTTGAATGCAGTGTTGAACAGGTGGGTCTTTAGTGATGTTTTGAATGTGGTGAGTGAGGAGGAGTCTCTGATGGTGTGAGGTAGTGAGTTCCAGAGGGTGGGAGCAGCGATGGAGAAGGCTCTGTCCCCCCAGGATCTGAATTTAGTCCGGATGGAGGGGGTCAGGGGGTTGGTACCAGCAGAGCGGAGGTTGCGGGTGGGAGTGTGTCTGGAGAGGAGGTCAGCCAGGTAGGATGGGGCCAGGTTATGGAGGGCTTTGTATGTCAAGAGGAGGATTTTGTACTGGATTCTCTGTGGGATGGGGAGCCAGTGAAGCTTGTAAAGGACGGGGGTGATGTGGTCATAAGTATTCACATAAGTATTCAGACCCTTTGCTGAGACACTTGAAATTTAGCTCAGGTGCTTCCCATTTCTCTTGATCATCTTTGAGATGTTTCTACACCTTGATTGGAGTCCACCTTTAGTAAATTCAATTGATTGGACATGATTTGGAAAGGCACACACCTGTCCATATAAGGTCTCACAGCTCACAATGCATATCAGAGCAAAAACCAAGCCATGAGGTCGAAGGAAATGCCTGCAGAGCTCAGAGACAGGATTGTGTCGAGGCACAGATCTGGGGAAGCCTACAAAAAAAATTTCTGCTGCCTTGAAGGTTCCCAAGACCACAGTGGCCTCCATAATTCTTAAATGGAAGAAGTTTGAAACAACCAGGACTCTTCCTTGAGCTGGCCGCCCGGCCAAACTGAGCAATCGGGGGAGAGGGCCTTGGTAAGAGAGGTGACCACATATATATATATATATACATATATACTGTCGTCCTGATATTTCGCATGCATTGTGATTCATCAATGTGTGTGCCTTCCCTTCAATGGACATTAAACTGGGCATCCCATCTTCAGGCATTCTTTAGTGGATGTTAAAGATCCCGTGGTGTCCTTCACGAAGAGTAAGCGAGCTATCCCTGGCACCATGGCCAAATTCCTGCCCTCGCCAGCATCGGGCACAACATCGGTGGCACAGTCACGCCAACAGCCATTGATGCTATCCCGCAGTCTTGTGCTACATACGAACGAACATGAATCTTTGGCTGCTCCAACACACTTCTGGTTTTTAAAAAAAACGTGGCGCACGTGGGTTAATCCACCCACTAATTAGGGGTCACTTTTATTTGTTGATCATATAATTCATTGTAGCATGGATTTGCTCAATAATATCGATTTGTATTGGCATTAGGTGTTTTCCACATTATATTGTCATTTTTGTTGCATTTGTACATATTAATGGTAATTATTATTCCATTTAACCTGCTTTTTCTACTAACCCACACCCTAATATTGTAATGGTCTTGTCTAGTTAAACAACAGGGAACGTTTTTCCCCATTCATCACATGAACTTCCTTGAGTTGGAGTTACTTTTGCACTGTGTTTAATGCCACTCAAACGTTGATGTGTTTTATCAGCAAAGTAAGAAACACCAGAAAAACAGTTTATCGCTCTGGCGAGATTCAAACCCAGTCTAGACATTTAATAAGCGAGCATGTGTACCTCTAGTCCACGTTTTTGGGTAGAGTGTTGCAATTTAATATGATGTCAAAACATTATTTTCATGCACGTTTTGTGCTCGTATTCAAATCGCGCACTAAATACAGGCTAGCCCAACAACAACCTGTCAATAGCAAGGCCTTTATTAGAGGCTTGCAGAGGAATGTTTCACAAAATATATCAACGATTAAATCCCATGGACCCCGTTGATTTTGCAGAAAGTAAATTGTGTTTGTTTATAGATTATTTGAGCATATTTGTGTGTACGTGTAAAGTTCATTGAAATAAAGTTTTTATCGTTTATAAAAATTTATGATTTCCTCTCTTAACAGCAATCTGAAAAGGAATTGCGATGGACAACTTGCCAGAGCTTTATTCGGTTTTCCAAGGAGAGGTGAATAACTTATTTCCATAAACACAACAAAATATTGGATGTTATGTTCTCGACTTTGAACTTGCCTATTAGTGGCATTCAATAGGTTCTCACTACAATACTGATGAGGAATATTGTTTCTATTCCTTTGTTTTATCAGGTTGCAACGGTGACAGCTTATGGAGCTTTTGTTCGTATTCCTGGGTTTTGGAAGCAAGGTAATCCAATGCTCTTCTTTGGAGGAGAATAACCACCTTTAGAGGCCATTTTTCCCCGCAAGCGGGGGTTGGCCTTTTTCGGGAACTGTGGTTGTTGTTGTTTTTCGGTCCCCTTTTTGAAGCAATGTTTTACGGCCGGATGCCCTTCCTGACGCCAACCCTTTTTGCCGCCTTTAACGACAAGCAGGGAATTACCAGTGAACTGGTACTCAATTTGCCGACCTCGGAAGGATGACAGGCTGAGTCAACCCCCCTGGCGTTAATTCAGCGATTGACCGGGATTCGAACCCAGGATCCTAGGATCCTAAGCCAGCACCCTAGCCGCTAGCCCAATTGACAAAGCCTTTGGACAATTGACAAAGGCCGCTAGCCTTTGGAGGAGAATCTGACATTTAATTACAGTAGACTTGCTAAGATGAATAAACACTTTCCATAGTCCATCTGTGTCAATTGATATCTATATTAACCCGGTTTGCACATTTTGTTTTTTATTACATTCGTCACTGAAGGTGGATGGAGGTTATGTTTTCACCCCCGTTTGTCTGATTGTTTGTCTGTCTGTTTCTGTTTGTGAACATGATATCACAAAAAGTTGTGGACAGATTTAGATGAAATTTGGTGGAGAAGTTGGGTGTGGAACAAGGATGAAATAATTCAATTTTGGTGAAGATCCAGATCTGGATCAGGATCTGAGGTTTTTAAAACTGATTCTTCACCATTGCGAGATTGGGCAAAAAATGATATATAGCACGATGTCTCAAAAAGTTGTGGACAGATTCAGACGAAACTTGGTTGACATGTTGGGTACGTGAGTAGGATGAATCGATTCTATTTTGGTGAACATCGGATCCGATACTGATTTTTTAACTTTTAAAGTGATTCTTCACCATTGAGTGATTGGGCATAAAATGATATATTGGAGGATATTTCAAAAAGTTGTGGACAACTTAAGACAAAACTAGGTGGATGAGTTGGTAAGGTGACAAGAACAAGCCGATTAGATTTTGGTTCAGGTCCGGATCCAGATCCGACCTATCGGTGGATACAAAACATAAACTGTTCACCTTGGTGGAGGTATGCACTCTACCGAGTGCCGTTCTTGTTCATTTTGTTTTGTTTTACTGAACAGAAAGCAAGGCTGCTAAGATAGCTTGAGAGATGTGTACTGTGGGACCTCGACATTCATGGACCCCGCGTATTCGCTGTTGATAAAATGTGGCCTGATTCTACATTTGTGGCTCTGTGCTTCGCGTATTCGTGTTTTTTTTGTGGGAGCATAAATAAAACATCTCCCACCGGCCATGCACATGACACTTCTAAAAGCATCTTTCATACGTCACGCATGAAACCACATCCAGCCACGCATAAACCATTTTCAACCAGCCACGCACATAACAGTTCTAAAGTCATTTTCCACACGTCATGCATAAAGCAACTGTGCGTGCACATAAACCATCTCCCACCATGCGATTCGACATTTGTGATTTGACATTCTTTTCACGGGTATGTTCTCGTTTTTTATCATTTGCTTCAACATTCGTGGATGGCCCTGTGCTTCCCGTATTCCCGTATTCACGGTTTTTCGCGGTTTTCCACGGGATTTTGATTTTCCTTTATGAATTGTGAACCGCCGAGGACCTATCCCCCCTTTTCCTATTGAAACAATGCCCCCACATTAGTGAATTCAACATTCGCTGCATTTTCCAGGAACATATCCCTCGCAAATGTCTAGGTCCGAAATTATTATTTGTATATATATTATTCCCTTGTGGGATATAGATGCTTAATCTAGCATATCTTTTTTTACAATTGTGCACTGACAACAAATATCAATGCCCACTTATACCATGAAAATGGTACAAAAGTTGTTAGGGAAGAATTGGACTGCATTGTAATCCACCAGACGAGGTACATGCCTTCCACGGCTTCAGAGACACTGTGTACCCACCCTCTCCCCCAGAGGTGTAGTTTTAGGGTTGTCATTGGCTAATAATAGCTGATCAGCCTTTTGATGGTTGCTGTTGGATAATCCTAGCGCATCCACCTTGCATTAAGGCCCCTCTCAGCTACCTGAGTTGCCACAAACCGGTCAAATCAGGATTGGTGTTTTTAGGACACACATTCTCCTTTCTGGATGGCCGTTGGCTCCCGAAGGGAGCTTATCTGCCCTTTGTCAGGTGTTGTTATTAGTCCTGGCAGAGTGTCACAGTCACCCTCCCTACCTTTGCTGGTGGACGTAATAACATCATTCATGTATGGTGGCTACGCTGTGCGTTATACACGTTACAACTTTTCAATCACAATTGTAGATGTGTCCTCACTTTGTGGACCACCCCATATCATGAGGTGCAAGGATTACGAGGAACTTAGATTCAGGATGAAGTCATTTGGCCCATAATGCCTCTACTTTACCAATACCACATGAATTCAATCTATCAGTTTATTTATTTGATTTAATTGAGGGGAACAGGGTGTTGGAGATAGGTGAGGTGCAGCTTAAAGAAGGTGTTTGTGTAGGCTAGGTATTATTTCTCTCTGCAGCACTTTGTATCCTCATGTTGCCTGTATATTTTTCTTTGCTACATTGTTTTTGCGACCTGGTGTATTGAAATTTTTGAGTTCTTAATTTGTTTTTATTTTATAATAATTTTGGGAGATTGGAAGGGGTGGGAGAGAAAAAGTATAAAATAGTGGAGGAGGAAAAAGGGTGCAGCAGAGGAAGTGAGCTAGCAAATACATTTATAAGAAGTCCTGTGGTTTCTAACTTGTGAATTGTTTTTCAGGCCTCGTACACAAGTCCAACATGTTGGCTTCTCATGTTGACTCTCCGTCAGAGGTGGTGGATGTGGGGGATAATATCTGGTGCAAAGTCATTAGCATGGAGGTGATTTTCACATATACCATTTTATATTTTGCACTACAGTCTGCTAGTGACAAATCCAATGATGAGGTCCAACCACTCGATTTGTATTGTGCGAAGATTATCCTTGAACATATTTGTTATGTGTTTCGTTGGTCTTCCCCATTGTGGGATTTGCCAACATGCGATCTCCCATCGGTGATCGACTGAGCTGCAGTCTATGAATCTTAACATCTGCATACCTGGTAGCTGTGATTTATCTATTACGAGGAAGAGTACCCGTTCCAAGCAATGGGAAAAGCTAGCATAGGATCCCTCCCCTCTCTCCTCCATCCCCCACTCTCTCTCTCTCTCTCTCTCTCTCTCCCACTCCTCTCTCTCCCCCACTCTCCTCCACCTCCCCTGTCTCCCCTCCACTTCCCCTGTCTCCCCTCCACTTCCCCTGTCTCCCGGCCACCTCCCCTATCTCCCCTCTATTCCCCACTCATCTTCACGTGTGTTCAAACGGAACACGTAACCATGCCAACGGTTTTTTCAACCAAGTAAATCGATGATTACCTTTCCAACGGTAGATAATCAGGTGAAGGTACAGGGTTGGAGTTCAAAACCGTAAACAGACATTTTGGGGAGCAAATTACGTTGCCAGTGCAAGAAGAAGAAGATGTGTGTCGTGTTTGGACATACATAGAAACACTCCGCTGGGACCCGTATCAATAACCATCGTTACATGGACCGCGAACTTACTCACTTGTGGCGCTACGTTATTAATAAACAATTGATATTAAGAAAGAGATGCATAATAAAAGAATACTGATTTATTTTTATTTTTATACATCATCAAGGCTCGTGGAAGAGCAAGACCACAGAACAGACAATGATGTTCACGGGAGCAACAAAAGTTCACACAAAAAGTAGAATCCGAATCCAAAAGGATTGCTACTGGTGTCCCTGGCCGGTAATAAAATACAATCAAAATACGGTGTAAAATAAAAATCAAATAATCAAATATATCAGCTTTTAATAAGCCGATACGATACAATCATGACGGATGCACAAAACTCAACACAACCCAGACAATTATGCACACAAAGTTATGTATTACATCTGTTGGATTGTTTGCATTAAGGGAATGGGAGACGGGAACGGGGCTAAATGGGATTCTAAACATGAACGGGTCAAAACGTTAGGCAGGATTTCTTCCTTCCTTCTTTTCTTCCTTCCTTCTTTTCTTCCTTCCTTCTGTGAAAGTGTTGCTTCATTAGGATGAGGATTACAGCAGGAGGTCCATAGGCACAGAACGCTGGCTTTATTTTTATTTTATTTTTTTTGTATACAGAGTCGAGGCTGGTGAAAGAGCTAACATTTATCAAACAAACAAGTAAACAAAGTATATAAAAATGGGAGCAGTCGACAAGATGGGGAGAGAAGGGGAGGGAGCACACAAACACAACATTTGAGGGCAGGGACATCGGGAGATGTGTGGGAGGCAGAGGGCCTGGGGGGAGGCAGGATAGGTATAAAACGCAAGGACACCAAGGACTTCCAGGAAAGAAGACAAAAGTCACCTCAAAAAAGTGGATTTGGGGTGAAATTAGCGGGGGTAGAAAAGATCAAGGTTTTGGATTGGGGAAGATAAGAGATGGTGGTGAACAGCCGTTTTAAAGACCTGGAGGGAGGAGTGGGATTGAAGAGAGTGAGGGAGTTTGTTCCAGAGGCGGGAGAAAAGAGGAATGAAGGAGTGAAGGTGAGCAGAGAGTCTTGATTTTGGCAGTTTAACCATAAGAGGGTTGCAGGCAGATCTTGTGCGACCTGCAGGAATATTTGGGGGACAGAGCCCAGAGAGAGCTGGGGGAGCAAGGCCGGAGAGGAGTCGGTAGAAGACGGAAAGACCACCAACCTGCCTGCGGTGTGTAAGTGAAAGGCCCTCGGAGATAGCGTCATCGCGGGAGATTCCATTGATTCTGAACGCTTTGGTTTCAACAGCGTGAAGACGAGCTAGGTGTGAGGCAGGAGCACCAGCCCAGAGGGGAGAGCAGTATTCCATTGAGCTGCGGATGAAAGCCTTGTATGTGGTGAGGAGCTCAGGTGTGTCAAGGAAGGACTTCACACGACGGAGGATGCCCAGTCGGCGACTGGCTTTGGAGGCCAGCTTGGAAATGTAGTTTTCCCAGGAAAGATCATGGCAGATAGTGAGACCCAAAAGCTTGAGTGACAGAACTTCTTGGAGAGGATTATTCAGAAAGTAGATGGGAGGGTTGTCCAGTCGGTCTTTTCGGAGAGACATCGTAAGAGTGTGAGATTTGTCAGGATTGAAAGACATGTTCCACTTGTTTGCCCAGTCTGTGATTTTGTCCAGGTCTGCAGAGAGTGAGGAGGCTGCAGACTGCCGATCTGAGGGATGAGGAATGGAGCGGCAGAGAGTGGAGTCATCAGCAAAGAGATAGAGAGGATTTTCAAGAGAGTCAGAGAGATCATTGATGAAGACCAGAAAAAGCACAGGGCCCAGAACACTGCCTTGGGGAACTCCAGCCTGAACAGGAAGAGGAGATGAGAGAAACCCATTCAGGGCCACACGTTGACTACGACTAGAGAGGAAGTCCGCCAGCCATGCGTGCAGATTTCCATGGATACCAAAGGAGGAGAGTTTGGTGAGCAGAGCGGGGTGCCAGACCGTATCGAAGGCACGTGAAATGTCAAGGGGGACAGCTCTAATTTCTTGTTTGGCGTTGAGGACCTCCATCCATTGTTGAGACAGCAGAAGCAGCATGTCCAGAGTAGAGTGACCTGGTCTGAAACCAAATTGATGGTCAGAGATCAAGCCATTGGAGAAGAGGAAAGATTTAATGCTCCATGCTTTGAAAAAATAACAGCCCGGGTTATGTAATGAAGCCAAAACGTTGTTATTTTGTGTGTGTATATATAATACATTGTGTTTATATAGCTTCGATTTATTCCAATTGCACAGGGCCATAAAGGAATTATCCTATAGACCTGTAGGCTTGAAGCCCGAAGCCGACACAAACTGTGCGCTTCAGAATGCCTGTGACGCCGATGAACTGCAACCTTTCCACATTTGATGATGCTTGTTATAGTCGCTGTTGGTCTTTTTCAATATGATGAGAAAAGTTATAGGGAACTCATAGCGATTGTGAATATAACAGTTTATAACACTTTTATCATTTGCTTTTATCATATATATATATTGCTGGTTTGGAGCAATATATATATATATATATATATATATATATATATATATATATATATATATATATATATATATATATATATTGTTACGGATCTCTACGTCGGCCTTTTTCCCCTTAAGAAGGGGGGATTAATCCCCTTGTCCGCGACTGACCGACGTGAGTCCTGGGGGTCCCAACGATCCTTCCGGTCGGGAGCAGCCAGGGTATTTGGTCTACAAAAAGTCCCAAGGACCTGAGTGCCACTCCTGACCGCGAAGCAGGGGAGGGACTCCCGCTCGAACCCCGGTTTTAGATGGTCTAGTTGCCGAGCGGTTTTAGCAACCCGAAGTTCGAGTCATTATCATTCACTAACCCGATTCTGAAACGTTGGCCAAATCGTGCCACAGGTATTCAATTGGGAAAAGACGAGGACGACCGGACGAGCATGAAGAAGAAGAACGAAGGTAGGTAATAACAGGATTTATTACTACTTTTATGTACACAATCAAAAAGAACCAAGGAGAAGGAAAGATACGAAAATAATTTACAGAAGGATGAAAGGACCAGAAGGACACAGTGCAATATTAACTTATACAAGCTTACTTATACCCAGGGACAAGACACACCAAACAAACTCACGTACACAAAAGGATGGAATGGCAGGAATGGTTTGGGACGGCAGTGGAGGGTCCAGGTAGATGGTGGCGTCGAGGTCCGGCTCCAAGCGCGCGTTCCGATCCACGCTTTGGGGTCGAGGCGAAAACCCGGCAAACACAGCTCCCCTTCGCGTCTCACTGACCGGCAATAGGGCCTAGAGGGTCTCGGCCTATTGCCGCAATACAGGCACCCCCTCACGTCTCTCTCTTTCAGTCTTGCTGGATCACGCTTCTCGTTCGTGCCTTCTCACCGACCTTGTACCTTCTCTGTCCAACTCTCATGAACCTTCAAGCACCTCCCTCCACAGAACTCTCACTTCAGAACTCCCTCTGCAGAACTGCTCGTGGGGCTCCCTCACTCATCTGCTGCCTCAATCGTCTGCTCGTGGGGCTCTCCCGTGACGGGTTATATATGCCACACCCATGAATCTTCGCGAACCTCCCCGGTCGTTCTTTCTCCGCCCTCGCAAGCCAAACCCCTCACCCTTGGTTGGTTGATCGGGGCTGGCTCACTCCTCCCTCCGATGACGAGGGCGGAGACGCGCCTTTTTTCTCTGAACCGACCGCGTGTTCAATGGAGGGCGAATGCAGTTGGCAATCGAGGCTTTGGGAATGAAAGGGAATCTATCTTATTTCAATTCGGTGCAATGAGGAGTCAATTAATGGGAGACACAGCCTTAAACTAATACACATAATAAGGAAATAACTATTTAGAAGGGTATATGGTGGCCTGCGTGTATGTATATGGACTAACTAAGAGGACGACCTTTGACCTTCACACACAAAACGGAGATATTTACAAGGAATCATGACACTACTTAGAGGGTGATATTTACACAAAAGAAAACACAGGATTCTCAAAACCGCAACACTGCACCCTCATCCTCCAGGCACGTACTCGGGCCTATAAAACTTTACTCAGTGTGACACGTAGGTGTAATTCCCTCTACAATTAACCTGACCCTGAGTGCGACAGTTTTAAAACACAAATAAGTATGTCCCCCTGCTGCATTGCACCCTATCTAACAGATTCACGCCCACAGCTAACCGAATTGCGGAATTGTCTTCAAACTATACATGAACGGTGGGGAGCATTATTTACAAGTGACGCTGATTGTATTTACAAAACGCAACCCAGGACCTGCGATTGTTATTTTTTTTGGGGGGGGGGGGGGAGGGAGACAGCCTGCGCTGCATCGACGCACCAGCACCAACTATCATCAAAGCACTATAATGCACCAAAACGCACCGGAGTGCACAGTCACCACAGTTCATAATAAAAACCAAACCCCTGGTGCTGGTCTTCCTCTTCGGCTCCCTCTGCTGGCCATTATTCTTCCTGATGTTGTCTTTCTTCATGTTCTTACTGGCGGCCTATTTGCAATAATAAAAAATGCACAAAACGTGTCCGTTTTTATTTATGGCCCACAGGGGCCGACTATGGGGGGTTCACCTGTATGGCATAGGTGCCATGTTACCGAGGTCCGCAAGCAAGATCTTCCTCTGGCCAACCTGGCCGGTTCCAGCAGAGGGGCCATGCCCCAACCCGTGGGGTCCATGAGTGGTGCTCAGCCACAGACATGTGGTCCATAAGATGCAAGCAGCTGGTTGCGGGGGTTCGGGCACACAAGAGCACGATCCATGGGTCGGGGAAGGAAGACAGAGAGGGCAGGTTAGCGAGGGGTAAGGTCACAAGGGTACACATCAATAAAGGCAATGCAAGGTGAGGTGCGTCTGGAGACTGAGCGGAGAAAAGCTCATCCCTACCGTACGTCACCCCCCCTTGTTACCTGTTCTACCCTTGCCCCTTACCCCATATTTACAAAAAAAAACCTACACATTTACAAATCCGTCACTACGTCTCGTCCTCCCTATATTTCCCCTCTACCAAATTCGTCACAATCCCACTAATCCAAATTTGCCATCACCAATTCATCATCAATCCTCATAAGGAGGGAGAGATGGAACATCAACACAATGTCACCCCCACGTCATGATGCGTCTCACAATCCAAAACATTTGCACAAAAAAAAAAAAAAAAAAAAACAAGTACACATACATTCAAAGTACACCGCCCCCATGCCAAATAATTAAATATCCTACAGAGCGGCATTGCCGGGGCGCCTCCGGCGCCCGTCAATACCGCAGTGCAGCTCATTGAGGCTGCATTGGGAGGGAGAGGTGTACACTAATTGATTGATTAATTGTATAATTAAAATCAATAAAAGATTATCACAAAATATTTTCTTAATCAATTGGCTAATAGCATACCTAAAGCACTAGTGCTTCATCCGAAGATGTATCTTTTAGAAATTTAATTAAATAAGTCATTTATAAAAAATTAAATAATTAATTGATTACTCAATAAATAATTAATCGATTAATCAATAAATACTTAATAGATGAAATGATTAATCAATAAATCAAAAATATCCTTGATAGCCACATCACTTGGTCACTCATGTCCAAATATTAGCTTCCCAGCTCAAAAGGTGCCTGAGATATTGGCCAAATGAGAAAGAAAATAAATAAATGATTAATAATGAAAATAAATAAATAATAATCATAAAAAAATTAAATTATTAATCAATTTGGTCAGAGAACACATAAACTACCACTATTTCATCAGAATCTGTAACTTAAAAAAAAAAAATTTTTTTGTCATTAATCGAATAATTAAATAATTAATCGATTAATTGATTAATTAATAAATCAAAAATATCCTTTGCAGCCAAATCACCTGGTCATTGGCATGTCCAAATATCAGCTTCCTAACTCAAAAGGTGCCTGAGTTAATAATGGTCAGAAGATAAATGAAATTTAATTAATTAAATAAGTACTTAATTAAACGCTAATAATTAAATAACTCCTCAATTAATTGATTATTCAAAAAACAAAAAATACCGTATTTGACAAAGGACTTGCTCACTATTGTGCCGAAATTTCAGCTTCCTAGCTCAAAGGATGGCTGAGATATCGTCCGGACAACCAAGAAAACAAGAAAACAAACAAACAAACAAGAAAGAAAACAAGTACACATACATTCAAAGTACACCGCCCCATGCCAAATAATTAAATATGCTGCAGCGCGGCATTGCCGGGGCGCCTCTGGCGCCCGGCAATACCGCAGTGCAGCTCATTAAGGCTGCATTGGGAGGGAGGGGTGTACACTAATTGATTGATTAATTGTATAATTAAAATCAATAAAAGATTATCACAAAATATTTTCATAATCAATTGGCTAATCGCATAACTAAACCACTAGTGCTTCATCCGAAGATGTATCTTTTAGAAATTTAATTAAATAAGTCATTTATAAAAAATTAAATAATTAATTGATTACTCAATAAATAATTAATCGATTAATCAATAAATAATTAATAGATGAAATGATTAATCAATAAATCAAAAATATCCTTGATAGCCACATCACTTGGTCACTCATGTCCAAATATTAGCTTCCCAGCTCAAAAGGTGCCTGAGATATTGGCCAAATGAGAAAGAAAATAAATAAATGATTAATAATGAAAATAAATAAATAATAATCATAAAAAAATTAAATTATTAATCAATTTGGTCAGAGAACACATAAACTACCACTATTTCATCAGAATCTGTAACTTTAAAAAAAAAAATTTTTTTGTCATTAATCGAATAATTAAATAATTAATCGATTAATTGATTAATTAATAAATCAAAAATATCCTTTGCAGCCAAATCACCTGGTCATTGGCATGTCCAAATATCAGCTTCCTAACTCAAAAGGTGCCTGAGTTAATAATGGTCAGAAGAGAAATGAAATTTAATTAATTAAATAAGTACTTAATTAAACGCTAATAATTAAATAACTCCTCAATTAATTGATTATTCAAAAAACAAAAAATACCGTATTTGACAAAGGACTTGCTCACTACTGTGCCGAAATTTCAGCTTCCTAGCTCAAAGGATGGCTGAGATATCGTCCGGACAACCAAGAAAACAAACAAACAAGTACACATACATTCAAAGTACACCGCCCCATGCCAAATAATTAAATATGCTGCAGCGCGGCATTGCCGGGGCGCCTCCGGCGCCCGGCAATACCGCAGTGCAGCTCATTGAGGCTGCATTGGGAGGGAGAGGTGTACACTAATTGATTGATTAATTGTATAATTAAAATCAATAAAAGATTATCACAAAATATTTTCATAATCAATTGGCTAATCGCATAACTAAACCAGTAGTGCTTCATCCGAAGATGTATCTTTTAGAAATTTAATTAAATAAGTCATTTATAAAAAATTAAATAATTAATTGATTACTCAATAAATAATTAATCGATTAATCAATAAATAATTAATAGATGAAATGATTAATCAATAAATCAAAAATATCCTTGACAAGTACACATACATTCAAAGTACACCGCCCCATGCCAAATAATTAAATATGCTGCAGCGCGGCATTGCCGGGGCGCCTCCGGCGCCCGGCAATACCGCAGTGCAGCTCATTGAGGCTGCATTGGGAGGGAGAGGTGTACACTAATTGATTGATTAATTGTATAATTAAAATCAATAAAAGATTATCACAAAATATTTTCATAATCAATTGGCTAATCGCATAACTAAACCAGTAGTGCTTCATCCGAAGATGTATCTTTTAGAAATTTAATTAAATAAGTCATTTATAAAAAATTAAATAATTAATTGATTACTCAATAAATAATTAATCGATTAATCAATAAATACTTAATAGATGAAATGATTAATCAATAAATCAAAAATATCCTTGATAGCCACATCACTTGGTCACTCATGTCCAAATATTAGCTTCCCAGCTCAAAAGGTGCCTGAGATATTGGCCAAATGAGAAAGAAAATAAATAAATGATTAATAATGAAAATAAATAAATAATAATCATAAAAAAATTAAATTATTAATCAATTTGGTCAGAGAACACATAAACTACCACTATTTCATCAGAATCTGTAACTTAAAAAAAAAAAATTTTTTTGTCATTAATCGAATAATTAAATAATTAATCGATTAATTGATTAATTAATAAATCAAAAATATCCTTTGCAGCCAAATCACCTGGTCATTGGCATGTCCAAATATCAGCTTCCTAACTCAAAAGGTGCCTGAGTTAATAATGGTCAGAAGATAAATGAAATTTAATTAATTAAATAAGTACTTAATTAAACGCTAATAATTAAATAACTCCTCAATTAATTGATTATTCAAAAAACAAAAAATACCGTATTTGACAAAGGACTTGCTCACTACTGTGCCGAAATTTCAGCTTCCTAGCTCAAAGGATGGCTGAGATATCGTCCGGACAACCAAGAAAGAAAACAAACAAACAAGAAAACAAACAAGTACACATACATTCAAAGTACACCGCCCCATGCCAAATAATTAAATATGCTGCAGCGCGGCATTGCCGGGGCGCCTCCGGCGCCCGGCAATACCGCAGTGCAGCTCATTGAGGCTGCATTGGGAGGGAGAGGTGTACACTAATTGATTGATTAATTGTATAATTAAAATCAATAAAAGATTATCACAAAATATTTTCATAATCAATTGGCTAATCGCATAACTAAACCAGTAGTGCTTCATCCGAAGATGTATCTTTTAGAAATTTAATTAAATAAGTCATTTATAAAAAATTAAATAATTAATTGATTACTCAATAAATAATTAATCGATTAATCAATAAATACTTAATAGATGAAATGATTAATCAATAAATCAAAAATATCCTTGATAGCCACATCACTTGGTCACTCATGTCCAAATATTAGCTTCCCAGCTCAAAAGGTGCCTGAGATATTGGCCAAATGAGAAAGAAAATAAATAAATGATTAATAATGAAAATAAATAAATAATAATCATAAAAAAATTAAATTATTAATCAATTTGGTCAGAGAACACATAAACTACCACTATTTCATCAGAATCTGTAACTTAAAAAAAAAAAATTTTTTTGTCATTAATCGAATAATTAAATAATTAATCGATTAATTGATTAATTAATAAATCAAAAATATCCTTTGCAGCCAAATCACCTGGTCATTGGCATGTCCAAATATCAGCTTCCTAACTCAAAAGGTGCCTGAGTTAATAATGGTCAGAAGATAAATGAAATTTAATTAATTAAATAAGTACTTAATTAAACGCTAATAATTAAATAACTCCTCAATTAATTGATTATTCAAAAAACAAAAAATACCGTATTTGACAAAGGACTTGCTCACTACTGTGCCGAAATTTCAGCTTCCTAGCTCAAAGGATGGCTGAGATATCGTCCGGACAACCAAGAAAGAAAACAAACAAACAAGAAAACAAACAAGAAACCAGAGTGAAAACTGAGTACTCTCTTTCAGCGTGCGTCACTGCCGAGCCCCCTTTGGTGCCCGGCAATGACGATTTGCAATGCCTGGAGATGGCATAGGAAAGGAGCGGTGTACAACAAGAAACCAGAGTGAAAACTGAGTACTCTCTTTCAGCGCGCGTCACTGCCGAGCCCCCTTTGGTGCCCGGCAATGACGATTTGCAATGCCTGGAGATGGCATAGGAAAGGAGCGGTGTACAATAGCCACATCACTTGGTCACTAATGTCCAAATATTAGCTTCCCAGCTCAAAAGGTGCCTGAGATATTGGCCAAATGAGAAAGAAAATAAATAAATGATTAATAATGAAAATAAATAAATAATAATCATAAAAAAATTAAATTATTAATCAATTTGGTCAGAGAACACATAAACTACCACTATTTCATCAGAATCTGTAACTTTAAAAAAAAAAATTTTTTTGTCATTAATCGAATAATTAAATAATTAATCGATTAATTGATTAATTAATAAATCAAAAATATCCTTTGCAGCCAAATCACCTGGTCATTGGCATGTCCAAATATCAGCTTCCTAACTCAAAAGGTGCCTGAGTTAATAATGGTCAGAAGAGAAATGAAATTTAATTAATTAAATAAGTACTTAATTAAACGCTAATAATTAAATAACTCCTCAATTAATTGATTATTCAAAAAACAAAAAATACCGTATTTGACAAAGGACTTGCTCACGACTGTGCCGAAATTTCAGCTTCCTAGCTCAAAGGATGGCTGAGATATCGTCCGGACAACCAAGAAAACAAACAAGTACACATACATTCAAAGTACACCGCCCCATGCCAAATAATTAAATATGCTGCAGCGCGGCATTGCCGGGGTGCCTCCAGCGCCCGGCAATACCGCAGTGCAGCTCATTGAGGCTACATTGGGAGGGAGAGGTGTACACTAATTGATTGATTAATTGTATAATTAAAATCAATAAAAGATTATCACAAAATATTTTCATAATCAATTGGCTAATCGCATAACTAAACCACTAGTGCTTCATCCGAAGATGTATCTTTTAGGAATTTAATTAAATAAGTCATTTATAAAAAATTAAATAATTAATTGATTACTCAATAAATAATTAATCGATTAATCAATAAATAATTAATAGATGAAATGATTAATCAATAAATCAAAAATATCCTTGATAGCCACATCACTTGGTCACTCATGTCCAAATATTAGCTTCGGAGCTCAAAAGGTGCCTGAGATATTGGCCAAATGAGAAAGAAAATAAATAAATGATTAATAATGAAAATAAATAAATAATAATAATAAAAAAATTAAATTATTAATCAATTTGGTCAGAGAACACATAAACTACCACCATTTCATCAGAATCTGTAACTTTAAAAAAAAAATTTTTTTTGTCATTAATCGAATAATTAAATAATTAATCGATTAATTGATTAATTAATGAATCAAAAATATCCTTTGCAGCCAAATCACCTGGTCATTGGCATGTCCAAATATCAGCTTCCTAACTCAAAAGGTGCCTGAGTTAATGGTCAGAAGAGAAAGGAAATTTGATTAATTAAATAAGTACTGAATTAATCGCTAATAATTAAATAACTCCTCAATTTATTGATTAATCAAAAAAAAAAAATACCGTTTTTGACAAAGTACTTGCTCACTATTGTGCCGAAATTTCAGCTTCCTAGCTCAAAGGATGGCTGAGATATCGCCCGGACAACCAAGAAAGAAAACAAGCAAGAAAACAAACAAGTACACATACATTCAAAGTACACCGCCCCATGCCAAATAATTAAATATGCTGCAGCGCGGCATTGCCGGGGCGCCTCCGGCGCCCGGCAATACCGCAGTGCAGCTCATTAAGGCTGCATTGGGAGGGAGAGGTGTACACTAATTGATTGATTAATTGTATAATTAAAATCAATAAAAGATTATCACAAAATATTTTCATAATCAATTGGCTAATCGCATAACTAAACCACTAGTGCTTCATCCGAAGATGTATCTTTTAGAAATTTAATTAAATAAGTCATTTATAAAAAATTAAATAATTAATTGATTACTCAATAAATAATTAATCGATTAATCAATAAATAATTAATAGATGAAATGATTAATCAATAAATCAAAAATATCCTTGATAGCCACATCACTTGGTCACTTATGTCCAAATATTAGCTTCCCAGCTCAAAAGGTGCCTGAGATATTGGCCAAATGAGAAAGAAAATAAATAAATGATTAATAATGAAAATAAATAAATAATAATCATAAAAAAATTAAATTATTAATCAATTTGGTCAGAGAACACATAAACTACCACTATTTCATCAGAATCTGTAACTTAAAAAAAAAATTTTTTTGGGTCATTAATCGAATAATTAAATAATTAATCGATTAATTGATTAATTAATAAATCAAAAATATCCTTTGCAGCCAAATCACCTGGTCATTGGCATGTCCAAATATCAGCTTCCTAACTCAAAAGGTGCCTGAGTTAATAATGGTCAGAAGAGAAATGAAATTTAATTAATTAAATAAGTACTTAATTAAACGCTAATAATTAAATAACTCCTCAATTAATTGATTATTCAAAAAACAAAAAATACCGTATTTGACAAAGGACTTGCTCACGACTGTGCCGAAATTTCAGCTTCCTAGCTCAAAGGATGGCTGAGATATCGTCCGGACAACCAAGAAAGAAAACAAACAAGAAAGAAAACAAACAAACAAGAAACCAGAGTGAAAACTGAGTACTCTCTTTCAGCGTGCGTCACTGCCGAGCCCCCTTTGGTGCCCGGCAATGACGATTTGCAATGCCTGGAGATGGCATAGGAAAGGAGCGGTGTACAACAAACAAGAAACCAGAGTGAAAACTGAGTACTCTCTTTCAGCGTGCGTCACTGCCGAGCCCCCTTTGGTGCCCGGCAATGACGATTTGCAATGCCTGGAGATGGCATAGGAAAGGAGCGGTGTACAACAAGAAACCAGAGTGAAAACTGAGTACTCTCTTTCAGCGTGCGTCACTGCCGAGCCCCCTTCGGTGCCCGGCAATGACGATTTGCAATGCCTGGAGGTGGCATAGGAAAGGAGCGGTGTACAACAAACCATGGCACGGTGTGGAGTCCTGTCACCTCAGGTGACTGGATGTAGATGGTGCAAGGAGATTTCCATCCTATCTACCTTCTAAATGACATTAACACACTTTACACTACCCGGGGTCTTTCCCTGCCAATCCATTGGCAATCTTACTCTATGCGGTTTTAAGAACCAAATTCCCATTGACCAAACTGTGGTGCTTCATCAATTTGGGGTCTCACTCCCCCGATTCAACTCCCTGTGCCTTTGCACAATTTCAAGACTGGGTCGTGTGGCTCTCCCAGCAGGTCTACCCACCTGCACACCTCCACCACTGCAGTTGCCTCCGAGCTTACCTGCTCCTTACCCTAACCTATCTACCTGGGGAAGGCCCTCTGGCGCTCTCCCCACTCGGTGCCCTCTGGCACTGGGCTACCCGGGTCCGTCTTCCGGATCCTCGGGCCCCATCCACAACTCTACCGGCTCCCAGAGCCCACCTGCGGCCTCACCTGGCCGACATCCTAACAGTGGCGGAGTGCCCATTCAACTACACACACTAACAGGCCATACGCCCAGCCATTTCCACATCACTAATGCACCCATCCAAACACCATTCTTCCACATGCCCCACAGATGCCAATATCCAACCACAATTTACCTACTCCCTCTACCTAACTCTTAAACTACCCTCCCCGGGTATTCATGATGGGGTCCATCCTCCCCATACACTCCCTTCGCACCAACCACTCCACTCCACAGTTTCCACCATACTCACTCCACACCATCCATTCCATACTCCATATATTCCATACCATTTATTTCATACAACCATGCTCACCTGTATTTGCACACCTGTGCCATCACACCTGGTGCTTCCTGCACCCTCCTTCCTCCCTGGACCATTTGGTCAACACAACACACAATCACCACTACTCAGTCATACACTGCTCCATACACCTGTTCAGTGTTCACTTGCACACCTGGTGCCACCTGCACCCTCCTTCCTCCCAGGCTTCTTCATTCATTCCATACAATGCACAACTACAATTGTTCCTCACGCACTGCTCCATACACTTTCACGCTCAATACAACTCACAATCACAATTATTCCTCATACGCTGCTTCAGACACTTTAGATTCTCAAACACACGGCATCATCTGATCTACCTGGTTTCCTGCTAACTTGGTGCTCCCCGTCTTCCCTTTAAACTAAGCACATCCCACGTCATTAAAAACCATTCAACCTCTCTATGTCCCCGACTACCTGTCCAATGTTGCTACTTAAATCTACAGTTACCTATGGTCATCTTCTCTAGATCCCTATCATTTTATCCTAACCCTCCCTCGGCGAGCTTTCACTGCCAAACCCCATAGCTAATGCTCATGTACCCCGTTGTGAGGGATGGCAGAGTTGCCATCCCACCACATCGGGCATCTTCTACTATCATTATCAATTTGGTCCATCCAATTCCAGCCCTGGTGTTGGGCTAGCGGCTAGGGTGCCGGCTTAGGATCCTAGGATCCTGGGTTCGAATCCCGGTCGATCGCTGAATTAACGCCAGGGGGGTTGACTCAGCCTGTCATCCTTCCGAGGTCGGCTAATTGAGTACCAGTTCACTGGTAATTCCCTGTTTGTCGTTAAAGGCGGCAAAAAGGGTTGGCGTCAGGAAGGGCATCCGGCCGTAAAACATTGCTTCAAAAAGGGGACCGAAAAACAACAACAACCACGGTTCCCGAAAAAGGCCAACCCCCGCTTTGCGGGGAAAAATGGCCTCTAAAGGTGGTTATATATATTTTATAATTCCAGCCAATTACAAATTTTCCAATTACAGATTCCCTATCCCTACCAAATGTCCTTTCACTGGAGCCTCGATGCGTCTTTACATTATTACACAGCTCGGCTCTGCACAGCCGAGCAATGAATTCGGGTGGTTTGGTCGCCTGCGGGTTGAGTCCGTCCGGCATTCATGATTCTGGGGAGGAGGCTTCGTTGGGCCGAGATTCCACGCACCATCTCGGCGTGGATCCTTGCGGCCTCCGGCCCGATGGCTCGATCTCGCCCGGTCGTAACCCCGCCCCCGCCACCAAGGGGCACCGTTCTGATCCCTCCGACCTGGCCCCCCTCCCCCGGAATCGCGCCGATCGCCGCTCTGACGCGGCACCGACCATTCAGTGCGGGGCCCGGCCCGATTCGTGCGCGACGCTCCGAAGAGCGACACGCTTACGGTCCCGGCCGGTCCTCGCGGCAAACAAAATGCACCGCGCACGGAGTGCTCGCCTCGGCTATCCGTCGCCCTAACTGCTAACCCGGTTACCGTCGATGCTTCACCTGCATGCTCACACGCATACGCTACCCCTTTCACCCTCACAAAACCTGGCGTTCCAACGCCGTCCGTACATTCCACCAACGCTCTCCCTGTTACACACCACACCTCTCGCGCACACTCGCCGTTCGCACACCTCGGTCCGCACCTCTCCTCCGTTACGTCCTCCGTAACATTCACCATGGGCGTGCACTCTGGCATCCACCCACTAACGCGCTCACATGGGCTCTCCCACACTCGTGCTACCACTAACTCAGGTGTGCTTCCTCGCACACCCTCGACCATTCCAAGCGTGCATTCTCGCACCCGCTCCACCACCAACTCACTCTCCGGGTCACTCTCACCCTCGCACGTACACTCCGTACACCCCGACGTGCATTCTCGCTCGCACTCGGTTTCACTCCCACACTTTATAACACACCCACTCGCCGATGCACACTTTTTCCTCACACGCGTGCCATTTCCACTCACACGGGACCCTTTACCAACGCCCGGGTGCCATATCGATCCCAATCGCGCGACAATTTTTTTGTCGCTAAACATCCTTTTACAAAATCTACCTGCACAATACACAGCATGACTCACCTGGGGGATTCCCTTCTCCACGCGCACCTGCAAACTCTTTATTTGGTTAGTGCGTACATCATCATGATTTGAGCAGGGACTTTGTACATATTCCATTTCTCCCTGCAATTCCCGGGCTACCTCCGTCATCTCTTCAATTTTAATTCCCAGCACTGCTTTTTCTTTATTCACCTCGACGACCGCTGGCTTTAATAAAACACCCTCCTCTACTTCAGCGGTCGCCGGCTTTTCCAAACCCCGGGTCGCGATTTCTACCCCCGTCATTGTACCCGTGCTTTTCTCAACTTCGTTCAACCGGCGCTTCTCGACCCGCGTTACCTCCTCGTGCACCCCTGGGACCCTTTCGCCCACCATGCGATCCATGGTCTCCCCACATTTTTGCATGCGGTCACCCATTCTGTTGGTTATTGCTTCAATTTGGTTTCCCAATCGCTCACTATCAGCCCTCAATTCGTCCGTTATTGCTTCCATTTTATTACTCAATTTCTCCCCCTCTATTCTCAGCATCTCGGTGAATTGCGCCATGAAGTCCCCCACATCAAAGCCCGCTGCTACGGTCACGGGCGCGGCAAAATTTGGTGCCGCTGTAACCACGTGCGCGAGAGCGCCATTTTGTGCACCTGATACCCCCTCAACCACATTGCCAATGTTCTCCTCTACTTTGTCCCTCTGATCCTGGGTTACTCCTAACCCCTCCTCTAGCTCACCCTCCGGCATCCCGTCGCCTTGACCAGCCATGGCGCGATTTCAAAATTCGGGTTTTGCTTTAAAACAACACAAATTTCCAGCAGCTCCAAATTTTGACCAGATTTTTTCCTAGATGTTTTTAAAAATTTGGTTCGGGCCTCGAATCCCACTCCTGACACCAATTGTTACGGTCCGCGGTTAAGGATGTTGTTTGCCGAGCGGAGGCGCCGCGGCCGAACAGTTCTTCCCCGATTCACCCGATTCACCCAGACGTTGGCCGTATCGCGCCACAGCTACTCAATATGGAAAAGACTAAGACGACGAATGCAAAGAGGAAGAAGAAGAAGACGTACAGAAGAGTAACGGGGTTTATTATTATTTACACACACATAAGCAAAAAGAGCAGTCACGGGTATTTACAGCGGACATGAAAAAAACAGGTAACACAGTGCAAATTACTAGCTTATACAGACTTAGTTACCTACCCAGGACAGAACAAACAAAGACGACTCACACGGGGAATGATGATAGGAATTGGCTGGAAGGAGAGGAAAGTCCAATTGGTTCGGCAGCACGAATCGGCACGTTGGGCAGCCGCCGTTCCTCCGCGGCCCCTGCTCCAAACCGCCGTCCAGGCCCCAAATGGCTGGCGAGCGTTGTGGCTGCTGGGGATGCTGCTGCTGCTGCTGTAGACGCTGCCGCTGGCGAGCAAGGTGACGAATAGCAGGCTTTTGCGCTTCCCTGGATGACCTCTGCTTTTGGACCTCACAACTCAGCTCTTGTCATAGCTCATCTCAGATCTCAGCTCATCTCTCGTAAAAGCTCCTCTCCTTTCTCAGCCCATCTCATGTCTCTTCTCATAAAAGCTCATCTCGTAAAAGCTCATCTGCTGACGACCCAGCTCTTTGCTTTGCACCTCACCACGCAGCTCAGCTCAGCCTTGGACCTTTTTGCAACTCTCTTTGGGGAACGTCCCGCCGCGGGTTATATAGGCCCCGCCCCTCAACCTTCGCGAACCTCCTTGATGTTTCTCTCCACACCCTCTCCAAGTCCAACTCCTTGTTCGTGGTTGGTTGAGTGGGGCTGACTCACTCCTCCCCTCTCTGACGAGGTGGGGACCCGCCTTTCTTCCCCAACCCTGCCTCGTGGTCAATGGCGGCTTTGGAGGGGATGTAATTGCCAAATTGAGGCTTGGCCATTACGAAAGGGGAAATGGAGGTTTTTGGGAATGGGAATGAAGGGAATCTACCTCTTTGGTTTGGTGCAATGGAGTGTCATGCTAATGGAAGACAAGGCCTTACTCTAAAACACATAATAAGGATATAAGCTACTGAACAAGGGTTTTATCGTGTCCTTCAATGTGGTGTTTCATGGAATTAACTACCGGGACGCCCTTTATACCTTTACACAACTCTGGAGGCAGGAGGCGCAGAATAGACAATAATAATAATAAAACACACAATAAAAAAAAATGCCATCCTCATTTCCGCAACAATATATATATATATATATATATATATATATATATATATATATATATATATATATATATATATATATATATATATATATATATATATTGTTACTGATCGCGGATTAAGATGTTATTTACCGAGCGGTGGTATTGCCGCGACCGTTACAGGATCCCTGACTCACCCGATTCACCCAGAACTTTGGCCGTATCGCACCGCAGCTGCTCAATGAGGGAAAAGACTAAAACGACGACTGCAAAGAGGAAAACGAAGGCAAAGAAAGGTTTGGAAATACTACTGAATTTATTGACTATTTACACACATAAGCAAAAAGAAAGCAGTCACGTTTATTTACAAGCACATAAGACGCAGGTGACACAGTGCAAATACTAGCTTATAGTTATACAGACTTAACTTATTCCCAGGACAGAACAAACAAAGACACTGACTCACGCGGGGAATTGCAGAGTGGATTGCTGGCAGGAGGTGTGTGGCTGGAGGGGGGAAACGGCACGGAGCTGGCTGGAGCTTGATCCCGCACGAGACGTCGGGCTGGACCTCGACGGCCGCTGATGCCACCGGGCCTGTCGTGTGCGCGGGATCACGGGTCGGAGCTGCTTGGTGGAGCCGATGCGCTGGTGGGGGGGTCTGGCGTGACGGGTTCTCTCCTCCTTACGCGCTGTTGCTCTGATGACCCAGCTCTTTTTCGTCCCTCCTTGTCTCAACTCAAAGTGCATCTCTCTTGGGAACACCCCCGCCGTGGGTTATATAGGCCCCGCCCCTCAACCTTTTCGAACCTCCCCCAAACGTTCTCTCCCCGCCCTCTCAAGCCAAACCCCTTGTTCATGGTTGGTCGAGTGGGGCTGGTTCACTCCTCCCCTCTCTGACGAGGTGGGGACCCGCCTTTCTTCCCCAACCCTGCCTCGTGGTCAATGGCGGATGAAGGGAAAACCGCCCAACATGCAGTTGGCAATGCGAATTGCAATTGACGAAAAGGGGGGAATGGAAGTGTTGGGAGTGGGATTGAAAGGAATCTATCTCTTTCACTGGTGCAATGGAGTATTTCAATTAATGGGAGACACAGCCTTACTCTAAAAACACATAATAAGAGATAACTATCAAACAGAGGTATTCTATTATTTGGCTGATGTGTATGCTTGTGGACTAATTATGGGATGCCCTTTCACCTTTACACAGCTCCGGAGGTAGGGGGGCGCAGAATAAACAATAATAATAATAATACAACACAATCAAAAAAATACAGTCCTCATCTCCGCAACACTGCACCCTCCTCCTCTTAGGCACGTCCCGGGCCTACAACTTTTATTTTTAGTGTGACACGTAGGTGTAGTTCCCTCTACTTTTAACCTGACCCTGAGTGCGACAATTTTAAAACATAAATAAATGTGTCCCGCTGCTCCATTGCACCCTGCCTAACAGACTTACGCCCACAGTTAACCGAATTGCGGAATGGTCTTCAAACTATACACTGACGGTGGGAAGCATTATTTACAATGACGCTATTTTTATTTACAAAACTAACCCAGGACCTGTGATTGTTCCTTCTGGGGGGGAGACAGTCTGCTCTGCATCGACGCACCATTAAAGCACCCAAAAACGCACCAATACACACCCAAGCACCAATCGGTGCAGTCACCATAGTTCATCAGTGTTCCATAAAAATAAAATCAACAACCCCTAACCCTGCAGGTGATCTCTTGCTCTTCGGCTCCCTCTGCTGGTTATTATTATTTTCCTGGTGTTGTCATCTTCCCTTGCTGGCGGCCTATTTGCAATAAAAGAATGCACCTAACGTGTCCGTTTTTTTTGTTTTTTTTATGGCCCACAGGGGCCGACTACGTGTGGTTCACCTGTGGGGCATCGGTGCCCTGTGGCCAAGGTCCGCCAGCAAGATTTCGGGCCCTCATGGCCGGTTCCAGCAGAGGGGCCATGCCCCAACCCATGGGGTCCATCAGTGGTGCTCGGCCACAGGCATGTGGTCCATAATGTGGTGCATCGATGCAGACAGCTGGTTCTGGGAATTTCGGGCGCACAATGGCCGACCCACGCACGCTCCCCTCGGCACCCAATGGCGCACAGGTCATGTGGGAGACAAAAGGGGAAAGACAATTGAGCGAGGGGTAAGATCACAAGGGTACACATCAATAAGGCAATGCAAGGCGAAATGCGTACGGAGGGCGAAGTGAGAAAGCTCGTCCCTACCGTACGTCACCCCCCCTGTCACCTACACTACCCTTGCCCTTACCCCATATTTACAAAAATCTACACATTTACAAATTCGTCACTACTGTCACGTCTTCCCCATATTTCCCCTATACCAAATTCGTCTCCACAATCCCTCTACTTCAAAATTTGCCATCACCAAATTCATCATCAATCCTCATAAGGAGGCAGAGATGGAACATCAAAGCACAATGTCACACCCACGTCATGATGCGTCTCACAATCCAAACATTTGCACAGTAAAAATAATTAAACATGGCATGGTGCGGAGTACCTGTCACCTCAGGTGAGTGGATGCAGATGGTGCGAGGAGACTTCATCCTAACTACTTTCTAAATGATTTTAACACACTTTACACTACCCGGGGTCTTTCCCTGCCAATCCATTGGCCACTTACACTATGGGTTCTAAAAACCAATTCCCATTGACCAAACTGTGGTGCTTCTCAATTTGGGGTCTCACTCCCCCGATTCATCTCCCGGTGCCCTCGCACAATTTCTGGGCTGCGACGTGTAGCTCTCCCAGCAGGTCTACCCACCTGCACACCTCCACCACTGCAGTTGCCACCCGAGCTTACCTAGCTCCTCACCCTAACCTAACTAACTGGGGAAGGCCCTCTCCTGGCTCTGTCACCCCACTCGGTGCCCTCTGGCACTGGGCTACCCGGGTCCGTCCTCCGGATCCTCGGGCCCCATCCACAACAACTACTACCGGCTCCCAGAGCCCACCTGCGGCCTCACCTGGCCGACATCCTCACAGTGGTGGAGCGCCCAACCAACTACACACACTAACAGGCTACACGCCCAGCCATTTCCACGACACTAATGCACCCATCCAAAGACCATTCTTTCACCCGCACCACAGATGCCAATATCCAACCACAATTTACCTGTACCCTCTACCTAACACTTACACTACCCGCCCCGGGTATCCGTGATGGGGGTCCACTCTTCCCCCATTCACACCTTCGCACCATCCACTCCACTCCACAATTTCCACCATACTCACTCCACGACCATCCATTCCAATACTCCATACCATTTATTCCATACACCTGTCCTTGCACACCTGTGCTCTCATACCTGGTGCCACCTGCACCCTCCTTTCTTCCTGGACCATTTGGTCATCACAATCCACAATCACCACTACTATCACTCAAACACTGCTCCACACACCTGTTCAGTTGCACACCTGTGCAATCACACCTGTTCAATTCTCAAACACACGGCATCATCTCAGCTAACTACCCCCCTCTGAAACTTGCGCTTCCCAGTCGCCCCTTTAAACTATTGCGCTCCCACGTCATTATCATCCACGCTAATCTACCTGCGTCCCCACTACAGGTATCAGTCACTAACTAACCTTAACGTTACCTAATGTCATCTTCGCTAGATCCCTATCATTATCCAAGCCCTCCCTGGCTCGGTTGTCATAGCCACCCCATAAACTATTGCGCATTTGCCCCACTTTCGTGAGGGATGGTGGATTTGCCATCCCACCACATCGGGGGTCTCTCACTATAAATTTTGTTCGTCCAAATCCAACAAATCAAAAATTTTCCATTTACTGCCAATTCTACTCACTTTTCTAAATTTCGTATCAAATCACTATCACTATCACCATCACCCGTCTACTTATTAGGTCCTCTCGGTGCGCCAATTCACATCTACAGCCCGGCTTCGTACAGCCGAGCAATGAACGCGGGTTCTTTTGTGCCAGCGGCTGGATACGTCCCGCATTCGGGGCAGGGACGGGGGCTTACCCGGGCCGAGATCCCACGCACCACCTCGGCGTGGAGCCATCCAATGTCCCGATCTCGACCTGCCGGCACGTCTCAACAAAAAGTGGTCGCCATGACGACCCTTCCTATCGAGCTGCCCGCTCCGCCTAGTGGAGCCCGGACGCGGCCGTTCCAAGCGAGGCACAGCGTGGTTCGCGTACGGCGGTGCTTTCAAAACCGCCGTGGTTCGGATCCCCGCTGGTCCTCGCGGCACGCGAAGCTGCCCGACGCGCACCGAGGGCCCGATTCGGCTATAAGTCGTTCTAACCTCTAACCTGGTTACCGTCGATGCTTCACCTGCAGGCTTACATGCATACGCTACCCCTTTCTTGCTCAAACCTCCAGCTGTTCCCATGCTCCTCGCACCCCTCCTTACACACCTCGGTACACTCACTCCGCTCACCGACTTGGTCACACACCTGACCACCGAACACCTTGGCACACATTCGTCGCTCGCACACCTCACCAACACACCTCTTCGCGCCCCTTTCTCGGTCACCTCCTTTGTGACAATCACAGGTGTGCTCTCACCCGCACACCCAACCACGTGCCTCACTACCAATTCCAGCGTGCATTCCCACTCACGCTCTACCATTCCAGGTGTGCATCCTTCCATTCCAGGTGTACATCCTCGCTTACCTGCCACAACCAACTCACGCTCCGTGTCACTCTCACTACTTTCACCTCCACTCTCGACAGCGCACTCACCCTTACTCTCGACAGCGCACTCTTTCCTCATGCACCTGTCCGTTACACGCCTTTCTCGCACACACTCTCCCGTTACACCCTCTGTAACACTCACCACAGGCGTACACTTCCTCGTTACATCCTCTGTAACACTCACCACAGGTGTGCACTTCCTCGTTACATCCTCTGTAACACTCACCACAGGTGTGCACTCTCTCGTTACTTCCTCTGTAACACTCACCACAGGTGTACACTCTCTCGTTACTTCCTCCGTAACACTCACCACACCGCGCTTCCATGTACCCCCTCGCACACGCGCTTCAACCAACTCACTCTTGACGGCACACTCACTCCTCGGCGTGCACTTTTTCCTCACACACCCCATGGTCGGACATTCTCGCACACCTCTTTTTTCGCACACCAGACCTGTCGCACACTTCACCAACGGCCTTTCACGAACACCCGGATCCAAACCAATCCCCAAGCCGACTGAAGCTTTCCTCACATCATGTACATTTCCACTCACCTCCGTACCTCGTCGTCGCACCTCCTCTGCCACCTGCAAACTTTTTATTTGGTTAGTGAGCATCACATTATGAGTTGAGCACCGACCTTGCACATATTCCATCACCTCCTCCTGGATTTCTCTTTTAGTTTCTGTCCGTCTCTTCTTAATTTCACTCACCTCTTCTTCCACTTCCTCTAATTTTTGCTTCACCTCTTTTATTTCCCTGTGCGTCTCCTCTAGTTCGTCCTCTAAGGCTACTGTGACCGTCTCTATGTGCATCCTCACCTCTCGGTCCTTCGTCTCCATTATCTCTGTCACCTCGTCCACCCTCATTGTCAGTTCCTCACGTACCATCTGACATTGCCTCTGTGTCGCTATTAATTCGTTTTTAATTTCTTTTTGTGTCGCCTTTAACCCTCCTAGTACCGCAGTGTTCTTTTGAACCTGCTCCACTAGTTCTTTTTGTCCCTCCGTCAGCTGTTCCACCTCCTCCGTCAGATCTTCTATTCCCCCTTGTAACTTTGCCGTATTATTCCTCACCTCTTTCTCCATACGCTTCTCACCTCGCTTTACCTCCTCGCGCAGCCCCGAAACCTCCTCACTTACACCTCGTCGCATCTCCTCCATCTCTTTTGTAGATGCCACCCTCATCTGTCCCATTTCATCCCTCTGAGCATCCAATTTGGTTTCTACCCCGATTTTTACCTCCTCTATCTGCTCTCCCATTTGTTTAATTTCTCGGGCGGATTGCTCCCCTATCTCCCGCAATTTGTCCTCCATCCTATTTTCTAACCCCATTAACCCATTTTTTACCCCCTCTAACTGATTCTCCTGGGCAGCCATTCTATTTTCCACCCCCGTTAACCCATTCTTTACCTCTTTTATCCCGTTGTCTAACCCCTCAAAATTATTGTCTAACTTCTCACCGGTACCCCTCGCTTCGTCCCTCATTACCCCCATTTGGCCCTCCAATCGCTCACCCTGAGCATCCATCCGGTTCCCCATTACCCCCATTTGGTTTCCCATTACCCCCATTTGGCCCTCCAATCGCTCACCCTGAGCCCTCATTTGCTCACTCTGCAGGTTGAGGGACGCCTGCATTTGTACCATACTGTCGTTTTTTTCTGCATTTCCACCATGAATTGGGCCATGAAGGCTTGCATTTGGGCCGCGCTCATTGGTTCCGCGACCGTGGCCCCCTCAACCACGTGCGCGAGAGCGCCATTTTGTGCGTCTGAAACCTCCGCAACACATTGCTATTTTTCTCCTCCTCCCTTTCCTCCACATACATTTCCCCGAGGTCCTGGGTCGATTCTACCCTGTCTATCTCTCCCACCGGCATCCTGTCGCCTTGACCAGCCATGGCGCGATTTCAAAATTCAGGTTTTGTAAAACAAAACAAATTTCGGCCGCTCCAAATTTTGACCAAATTTTTTTTTTTTTTAGATGTTTTAAAAATTTGGTTCGGGCCCCGAATCTCACTCCCAGACACCAATTGTTACTGATCGCGGATTAAGATGTTATTTACCGAGCGGTGGTATTGCCGCGACCGTTACAGGATCCCTGACTCACCCGATTCACCCAGAACTTTGGCCGTATCGCACCGCAGCTGCTCAATGAGGGAAAAGACTAAAACGACGACTGCAAAGAGGAAAACGAAGGCAAAGAAAGGTTTGGAAATACTACTGAATTTATTGACTATTTACACACATAAGCAAAAAGAAAGCAGTCACGTTTATTTACAAGCACATAAGACGCAGGTGACACAGTGCAAATACTAGCTTATAGTTATACAGACTTAACTTATTCCCAGGACAGAACAAACAAAGACACTGACTCACGCGGGGAATTGCAGAGTGGATTGCTGGCAGGAGGTGTGTGGCTGGAGG